>NW_007728197.1:28259-29572 GCF_000696425.1 Galeopterus variegatus | reverse complement strand
CTGCAGGGCTGTGAGTGACTAGGATTGATCTGACAAACTGATCTGTACTAGGGTGATTATTACTCTTACCAGGTATCTTGGGGGGTTTTTTGGTGACGTTTTCATGTTTGAATCTATAGGATTTGTGAATTTTAGGTCTTTGGAGACTTCATGAAAGTAAAGGTTGGCTAAGGAGCAACTTGTACTTCATAAAGTAGGCAGCTGCTACCTCTGGATCCCCAAAGCTCAAGGATAGCCTGTGCATGAATAGTGATGAGGACCTCACTCCACGGGGACCTTGACGGCTTTGGAGTCTGTGGTAAACTGAAAAACAGCTCCCTAAAAGATATCCACATTAAATACCTGGAACCTGCAAATGTTACCTCATATGGCAAAAGATGTGATTAAATTAAGAATCTTGACAAGAAGAGGTTATCTTGGATGGGTCCTAAATGCAATTGCATGGATTCTTATGAGAGGCAGAGGAAGTTTTGAGGGAGACACACAAAGAGAAGCTGATGTGAAGGCAGAGCAGAGAGAGAAGTGGCCACAAGCCGAGGAATGCTAACAGCCACCAGAAGCTGGAAGAGACAAGGAGTGGATTCTCCCCTGGAGACTCTGGAAGGAGCACAGCTCTGCTGACAGCTTGATTTTGGAATTCTGGCCTCCAGAACTGTGAGAGATTAAATGTCTATATTTTTTAAGCCACCTGATTTGTGATTATTTATTATAGCAACCACAGGAAACTAATACAGAGTCTGTTAGTCCTGTGTTCAAACCCTGACTCCGACTGTTAACAGCGTGTAGTTTAAAACACACTTTGTTCTGAACCTGTTTCCTCATGTAGAAAACGAGAGCATATATGTAAGGCATCTAGTGCACAGTGTTTAGTACACAGAAATACTTCATGATGTGTTGGCTTTTTGTGGAAAAAATGATTCATTGGTTAGACCTTACATCATTATATCCACAAATATAACGAGGTTCTGAGCTTACAGAGACATTCTATAAGCATGTATGAGAAAAGCGGGTGTGTTGGTGGGTGGGAGAGGGAACAGGCTCCTGCATGGGTGATTGGCCAGTTAGAAAAGAGGGGACTGATAGAGGCATGACAGATCAGGGGGTGANAAAAAAAAAAAAAAAAAAAAAAAAAAAAAAAAAAAAAGGCTCAAAGGGCAGTTCAAAGCCATTGTTATGTCAGCATAATGCTGTACCTGTAAACGGTATGAATAGCCCGTCTTGGCCATCAGACAACCTGGTTTGTGTCTAGCTTCTGCAGGGCTGTGAGTGACTAGGATTGATCTGACAAACTGATCTGTACTAGGGTGATTATT
>NW_007728197.1:25439-26786 GCF_000696425.1 Galeopterus variegatus | reverse complement strand
AAATATAACGAGGTTCTGAGCTTACAGAGACATTCTATAAGCATGTATGAGAAAAGCGGGTGTGTTGGTGGGTGGGAGAGGGAACAGGCTCCTGAATGGGTGATTGGCCAGTTAGAAAAGAGGGGACTGATAGAGGCATGACAGATCAGGGGGTGAGAAACTGTGTGGGAGCTCAGCAGAGGACCACAGGATTCCCGTATGATTATCAAGCAGATGGACAAAAGTCCTTAGAATCTAATGGGAAAATTCCCTGGTTTCTTTTGAAGGACTTAGCGTTTTATATTCACATCCATATTTTAAACCTCGTAACTGAAATCTAAGTGCACTATTCATTTGTAGCTTGTCAGCTGAGGGAAAATTACAGAATGGGCCACAGCAGCGGGGAGATTATGGGTTGCATCTGATAAATGGCTATTTATATGTACTGAGCCGGCTCTGGGGTATTCTCAGAATATAATTTCATAGCAGAGTTAACATCATCACATAAAATATGACAACAGGTTTTACACTGCCGATCGGAAATGGAATTGCAGCCTTCTGTAATGAGCAAGCGAGACCCCGAAGGCAGAATGGATTGAGCTTCACTGATACCTGTCACGTCCAGTCACAGGCCCCTCGACTGGAGAGAGGACAAATGGGCAGAGGTGACAGGACATATTCCCAGTGCTCTGTTGCACCCAGCAGCGCGCTTTGAGAAGAGCAGTTTCCCACCTCCACGTTATAGGGACCGCTCCCTTCTTTCTGTAGACGAGCTTCTCGAAGCATTGGGTGTAAATCATAATCACATCTCTCCTGTTGACTCCCATCATCATTTCAGAGATTATTTACCTTTACTTCTATTGATCTTCAATTGGCAAGGACTCTGAACTCTCCCTCGCTGCATGCCCTCGGCTCAGTGGTTAATGATTTATGAAAGAAATCTAAATGCCCCAGAGGTGGTCCACACTTGAAGGAACTACCAGAGTAAATATTTTAAGTGACCCTTTTTGAAATGAAAATAATCACAGCGGTGTTAATCTCTTTGGTCATTTGGGGCTTTGCTTCCCCCAATTGTGGGAGGGAGGGGACTGTTTGTGTGTTGTTTGGGGAGCACACCTGTACTTTCCAAGCTAATTTTTCTTGGTAAATGAATTGGTCTCCCTCTGAGTGAAAGCAAAACTTCCTCTGTTTACAACCTGGACCCAACTGGGTTTCCATGTAGTAGAAAAGGAACCCCTTTTCTTCAAGGAGTTTCACCCTAGAATCTGAACACCTTTGAGAGACAGAAATGTATACTAGGATATTAACTTCTCAAAATGCACTTGAGATTCACCTATGTTATTGCATGGATTCATCGTTTGTTTTTAT
>NW_007728197.1:22661-24188 GCF_000696425.1 Galeopterus variegatus | reverse complement strand
GTGGTTATAATGGCTACTATCTGACAATTCCAATATTTAAGTCATCTCACTGTTGGCTTCTGTTGGTTGTCCTTTGTCTTGAGAGTTGTCTAGGTTTTCCTAGTCCTTTGTATCTCTCCTGCTAACTACAACTGAAAATCCTGGACAAAAACACTTAATTCAACTATTACAAGTTGCTGAAAAGTGAACAAAGTTCACTTTGGGTTGCATCTTGGACATTTGGGATATTATGTTATAAATTTCTGAGTCCTATTTAAATCTTCTAAAAGGTATTGTTTTTTGTTTGTTTGTTTGTTTTAAACCAGTCAGGCAACCCAGTTAGGTTCAGACTGGACAACCTGGTCTACTTTGTAAAGCATTAACAGTGCTATTTTGGTCTACCCAGCATGTACATCACCCAACTGCTGGTCTGAAATCTGGGTAGTGGTCTACCCCATACTTCAGTGTTCAAAGTCTTTGCTGTGCTGTTTCTGGTCAGTTTCACACACACTCAGCTCAGAGGTAAGCCCAGAACTGTATACACAATTTTAAAGGATCCTTTCTCTTCATGTTTCCCCATTCTGCTCTGTAGTCTTTGGTTCCCAGGGTTTCCCCTTTCTGGTGTTCTAGCTAGAAAGCTAAGGTGTTATTCTACCCATAAGTTCTTCTGTTCTGGTGAGGGGGGCAAAGGAGCTCTGCCTCTTTGCTGGTACTTGCCTGGTGTAGGGTAGGGAGAGTCAACAGGACTCTGCCCCTCAGGGACCACTTCACTACCAGTAAGAACAGGAGGGGTATCAATTCTTTGCTAATGTTTGCCTGGAGTAGGGTTGATAAAGTCAAAAAGATTTAGTCCTATGGGGGCCTCCCTTTCCAAAGGCTCTGCCTTTCCTTGGGATTTTTATTGTCTATGCCAATTGACAGTTTCAGGTTTCAGGCTGCTCTAGCACCCAGGTCAAAATACATAGGAGACAAAAAATATATATACATCTTCAGAAAATCACCACTAGATCACTCTTTGAGTCTGGTGATCCTTCCCTACTCTGCCTGCTTTCATTCACTTTTCAGCAACTTGTAATAATTGAATTAAGTGTTTTTGTCCAGGGTTTTCAGTTGTAGTTAGCAGGAGAGATAAGGTTGAGTGTGCTTATTCAATCTGGCCTAGAACCAAAAGTCCATATAAGTTTTTACGAATAAATGGGCAAAAGGAAAATGCTCAATATCTCATTTTGGGAACTCCTCATTTTCAATTCCCAGGTCTACATACATCTGAAAATTTTAGCTGTTCTTCTTGTCTCTAAGGAACCAAAACCACTCTTTATAATTTAGGCTCCAGAGATATTAATTTTTTTATTTAAGTGATTAATACTGCACTGCCAGAGTTAGCACTGGCTCATGTAGACTGAAATGAGGGGTAAGAGTATGGCATTCTAGCTTTGGCTCAGCCACTCTCTCACTGCATGACTTTGGAAAAGTTTTTTAATAACTCGGAGCTTCATTCATGAAACAGTTAACTAGGACTAGATGACCTCTAAGCTGTCCTCCAGCCTT
>NW_007728197.1:17934-21284 GCF_000696425.1 Galeopterus variegatus | reverse complement strand
CCTTGAATATAGTTCATGTGTATTGTGACTCTCCAAGGGTGCTAGACAGTATTCAACTGCTACACACATTTGTTTGAAAACAATACTTTTTGAAAGGGACATCTTGAGGGATTCGTGTTCAGAGGAACTCTCTTCAGGAAATGCTGGTCTCAATAGTCCCTCCTTACCACTAACAGAATATATCAGGGAGCCGTATCCTCCAGAGTTAAGTTACTGAAGGTCATTGCTATCCTTTTGTGGAAACTCTCCTTCCTGAGACCTCATCTAATGATTCATACAATATTAGGAGAGGCTCTTTCTGTCAGAGGCCCCTTATTACTCTTGAGATAAAGATTAGTATTTGTAACATGACCTACAGCATGGCTTTGTCTTGTCCTACTCCCCTCCTCTACCTCCACACAATAACTAAACTTTTCTCTTTTTTTTTAGTTTTAAAACTTTATCTTACACTCTTTCACTCTAGATCCTTTGCCACTGTGTTTCTTTCTGCCTAAAATTACTCTTCTCCTTTCCCGAAGCTTGATTTGATTAATGCCTAGTTATTCCTTATATATCATCAGCTCCAGCAGTACTTCTAGAAAGCCTCCCCTGAATCCCCAGCCTGCCCTTCTCCCACACTTAGATCAGGTTTTATTGTTGTATGGTCTCATAGAATGATATTTCCCTTCAAAGTACATATCTCAGTTTTTTTGTTTGTTTGTTTGTTTGTTTTAATTTTTTTTTTTTTTTTAAAGATGACCGGTAAGGGGATCTTAACCCTTGACTTGGTGTTGTCAGCACCACGCTCACCCAGTGAGCAAACCGGCCATCCCTATATAGGATCCGAACCCGCGGCCTTGTTGTTGTCAGCACCGCACTCTCCCGAGTGAGCCACGGGGCCGGCCCCATATACACTTTTATAAACACAAGTTTTTAAAATATGGATAATAACAGCTGACCAGCCAGAAGAACCACAAATGGCTCCAGAACACCGATGTGTTGAAATTCCACAGTTAAGAACCACTGGGCATAATTGGGTTTTAATTGTAGTCTCATTTATGTGTTTGTTTAATTTAGTTCCCCTTACTCCTGCACTGGTCTGAAAACTCCATGAGAACAGGGACCATATTAACAGTTAATCACCATTATATGCGAAATGTTTGCTAAATGTGAATAAATGGTATCTGTTGGTTTCTGAGTGATTAATCCAAAGTCAGTAGAAAGAATCTTGCAGGCTTTGAAGCAGTTTAGTAACTCAGCTCAGAGTAGCCACAGGTCTCACAATGTAGTAATAGACTGAAACCATGTGTCATGCTCATGCCATTGATGATCATGTGGATTTGCTTGTTGATCTAAAGGAAGTTTATTCTTCTGTCTCCTTCACATGCATGTTAGTTACACCACAGGAGAGATTTCACTTGTCTGTGTTACTATTTAGCACAGTAAAGAGCCCAAGGCAACTGATCCACATAGAGATAATGACTCAGGTGACTTTTCCTTCTGGCACTCTGACATCAGAGTCAGATATGTCAGACATCTGGGCATGGTCAAGCGATGCCCAGAAAGCCTGTGTGCGGGCCTCAAGTAGTCATCCTGGAAGTGGCCCAAGCGAAGTCACTTTAGGGACATTCCCCAGAAGTTACTGTCATTCTTTCATCAGTTGGTCACTAGTGTCTGTCTCAGTTATTTATTGAAAGCTGACTAGGTACTTTTAGGTGTTGGTGGTACAAACATTAATCAGACATAGCCCCTTATATTGTTGACTGCTAAAGGAGGGATATGTACATAGTCTCAACTGCCCTTTTGGCTCTTACTAGGTGTCCTATATACCACGAAACTGTCCATTAACATATTTCAGCTGGCTCTACAAATCTTCCAGAATGTTAATAACTAACACTTGGATAGCACCAGTTATGTGTCATAGTAAACTGTATGTTTACAAATATTCTGCTTCTCCTACCTCCAGGAATGTGGTATGCTTGCACACTTGAAGTAAATTCCTTGCCCACTTAAAGTAAAACATGGCCACATGACTTGCTTCAGCCAATGAAATGCAAGTAAAAGAGACATGTGACACACATGAGAAGAAACTTCTAAGACTAGTGCACATTTTGTCTTGTCTCTTTCCCTTTCCACAGCAATCAACAATGCTCCAAATATTCTAGAAGCTTCATCTACCTAGATCCTGCAGTGAGGAGAACAGAGCCCTCAGCTGATGCTTTATAGGTGAGCAGCAAAACCACATGGGCAGAATTCTTGGAGCTGGGTAAACAAAGTCATTAGAGAGGGTCCTAAGTTTTCTTCCCTGGCTTTAAGGATCTCCATGCAAGGACTCAGAGACATTCTACAGCTTGTGCACAGGATCAATTGCCTTGTGCTACCTGACCTTGTATTCATGGAGAATAAAACTTGTGGTTGGAAGACACTAGTATTTGCACCATAACCTAGCTCACACTGACTGATGAACTACATCCCAGGCTCTGTTTTAAGCATCTTAGGTATTTCTATGGGTCAAATGTGTCCCCCAAAAACTCATATGTTGGAAACTTGGTCCCCACTGTAACCGTGTTAAGAGGATGGGAAATCCAGTTATGATATTCGAAAGGTGGGGACATTGAGAGGTGATTGGATTGTGAGGACTGTGCCCTCATGAATGGATTTTCATGGGTGTTGACTGGTGGCTTTATAAGGAGCACATGAGAGAGCTCTTGCCATTCTCATCACGTGATACCCTGCATTGCCACGGAATCCTGTAGAGAGTTCCCACCCAGGAGAAGGCCTTCACTAGATGAACCTCCTGGACTTTGGGCTTCCCAGCCTCCAAAACTGTAAGAAACAAATTTTATTTCTTTATAAATCACCCAGTTTCAGGTATTCTGTTATATGTGGCAGAAAATGGACTAATATAGGTATATTGAGTCATTTAATTTTTACTAAAACACTAAACAGAAGGTACTATTATCCCCATCCTACAGATGTAAAAACCAAGGCATTAAGATTAGATGACAAACCTAATGTGGCAGAGCTGACCTTGTATTCATGGAGAATACAATTCATGGGATTCAGAGTTTGGCTTTAGAACTTGTAGTCATAACCACTATCCTATACAGACTTTTGATGACCTTTGACCTGTCATCTTTTGCTGTCTTCCTGTTCCCTTGGACCAGATGCCTCAAATGCTAGGTCCTCATTCCTAGAACTCTGAAGTCCAGGCTCATAGTTTGTCTGAGAAGGAGATAACCAAATACTCCTTGGAGAAAGCCCATGTACCACAATGCTTTTACCATTCCGCTGTTCTCTCTTTTCCTTATTAGAGCATCTGGACTTTGGACATTGTATCTAAGCTACCATAACTTAAGACATCCAAATTC
>NW_007728197.1:16049-17809 GCF_000696425.1 Galeopterus variegatus | reverse complement strand
GCTCCACATTGCTCCCAGGACCCTGCTCCCAGCCAGTGACTGAGTATAGTACAGGCACCTGGGCAGCCCCAATCCTAGGAGACATGGGGCTCCTCCGCCAGCTGATGTTGGCTTGAAGACATCAAGGTGGCCTTGCTAAATCTTGCTTGGACTTAACAGCAGTCCAGCTCACTTCCCTCCAACCTCCCTTTCCTCTCTCCTTCACTCCAGGTCAGACTTGAATGGCACTCTGATGGTTCTCCCGGCCTTCCCAGGCTCCCGACCCATTTTCTCTCACAAATATTTCCCCTAAGAAAACCTTTTCAACTTTAATTCCAATTAGCATCTTCTTCACAGAGGACTTGGAAAAATACAACATTCACACTTTTATATATAACTTAAATTCATTGTTTATAACTTAAATTCATTGTGGTATATTCATATAATTGAATATTTCAGATGTTTCCAGATTTTATCACTTTGAAGAGTGCTGTTGCTAACATCCTTGTACGTGTTCCATAATTGATCTTAGATGTATATCTAGAAATAAAATTACTGCTTTTTAAAGAGTTTTACAAATTTGCATCTCTACCAGCCAAGTACAGAAGATCTCATGGCTCTATAGNTTTTATCATATATGAGGAGTCTTCAAAAAGTTCATGGAAAGATTTATAATATCTTTTAAAAGTACATTCATATATTACTAAAAGACATTTTAGGTTTTTTTTTTTTTTTGTCTTTTTGTCTTTTTTCCCTGTCCGGCAACGGATTGCAACCCTCAGTGTTGCCCCTGTACCGGACCGGGGACCGGCAACAGGATCGCAACCCTCGGCACTGCTCCCGCGCCTCGCTCAGCCAGTGAGCGGGAACCGGTCTGTATGTGGGATCCGAACCCTCGGGCGGGAGCACCGCCGCACTTCCCAAGCGGCGCACTATCCAGTGCGCCACCGGGCCGGCCCAGACATTTTAGGTTTTGATTTTTGTTTTTAGCTATTCTTAAATTTACATTAAGGATGTTATCCTGAATGCAAGCTTCTTATTTTTTCTCCCTCAATATTGCTGAGAAGTACATGGTGGCCATAAGAATGCCTCCCAGACTCCCAACCATTGGGAGGGCGACTGACCAAGGACCCCACCTCTGCGCACTATGCCCCATTGCTGAGTTGCACCAAGGCCATGCTCCACATTGCTCCCAGGACCCTGCTCCCAGCCAGTGACTGAGTATAGTACAGGCACCTGNTTAGAGCATCTGGACTTTGGACATTGTATCTAAGCTACCATAACTTAAGACATCCAAATTCCAGGTTACCAGACAGGGACAGATCCTAATAAATTTATAATTTAATCGGTGATATATAGGCAATTTCACATCCATCAATAGCTCAATCACTAACAATTAGAGACAAACACATAGAAGCATAGGAGAGAAAACAGACAATATTTTTAGCCTTAGAATCACAGAATCACATTAATCATAATCTTTTTATTCATGAAATACTCTCATTTTTTATCTATGCACAGCACTTGTCGTTTATATGCATGCATGCATGTATATATTGATTGATACATTTTTCTTCAATAATATAATTAAAACACATGAGCGCTCTCCCAACACGAGAACTGAAATGCTGGCGGTAGCTTACGTGCACTTAGGTTGCCACCCCACCCACTATCTTGATTCCCGTGTATATCATTTCCTCACTTTTTTCTTAACCTGTAGTTTTATCATATATGAGGAGTCTTCAAAAAGTTCATGGAAAGATTTATAATATCTTTTAAAA
>NW_007728197.1:12589-15711 GCF_000696425.1 Galeopterus variegatus | reverse complement strand
ATCCTTGTACGTGTTCCATAATTGATCTTAGATGTATATCTAGAAATAAAATTACTGCTTTTTAAAGAGTTTTACAAATTTGCATCTCTACCAGCCAAGTACAGAAGATCTCATGGCTCTATAGTCTCTCCGATATTTAGTATAATTGGGATTCTTAATTTTTGCTGAGTAAATGGTTATAAAATATATCTCATTGTGGACTTGACTGGTATTTCCCTCAGGATAAACATCTTTTGATGTTTATTTCTTCTCCTGTAAAATGCCTATTTATGTTTTTTGCTATTTTTCTTTTGGGATGTCTTTTCTTTTATGACTGACTTAAAGGAATTTTAAATATGTTTCTGATATTAATCCATCATCACTTACATGTATTGAAAATATATTTTCCAATCCAACTTGTAAGTTTTCTTTTACATTCTATAAGGTGTCTGTTGATGAACAAAAGTTCTTAATATAATAAAATTTATAAATTTTCAATTTTTTGGTTAAATATTTGTTGTTTACAAATTTCTTCTTAACCCAAGAGTAGAAAGATATTCAACCATATTTTCCTCTAAAAAAATAGAAATTTTGCTTTTATTATTTAAGTACGTGAGTTATCTGGAGTTATTTTTGGTGTGGTGTGAACTAAAGAACTGATTTTACTTCTCCCTCGTGACTATTCTTCCCCTTGCCCCCAGGTTAATTTATTAAATAGTCTCTTCTTTTCTCTACTGACCTTCCATGCCAGCTCTGTCAAATATCAAAGTTCCATATATTAAAGGGTCTGTTTCTGGAATTTCTATCCTATTCCATTGGACAGCGTCTCTGTACTAGTACTACACTAGTGTATTACTAGCTCACAGCTTCTTATGAGTCCTGATATCTGGTAGTGTACGTCTATCTTCCTTATTCTTGTTCTTTGAAATATCTTGGCTAATCTTGGTCCCTATATTCTTCCACATAATTTTTTAAATTAGTTTTTCAACCTCCATAAAATATGCTGGGATTTTAATTGGAATTGCTTTTAATCTATAAATCAATTTTATATGAAAAGACATCTTTGCATTATTGAGACTCCCAATCTATGAGCATGATATATCTCTCCATTTATTTAGGTCTTCCTTATCGTCTCAATAAAATTCTATAATTTCTCTCATGGAGGTGTTGCAGATATTTTATTCAATTTATTGCTAAGTACGTGTGTGTGTGTGTGTGTAAGACAGAGAGAATGCAAATGGTACCTTCTTTTAGATTACATTTTCTGGTTCTTAATCACTACTGTATAAGAATGCAATTGACTTTTTTACTAGAAAAAATATTCTGGTGAAAAAAATGATCATGATAGCAACTACTTATTCAGCATTTTAGCTCTCATTTACTGAGCACATATTCTTTGCTGGCCATGATGCTAAGCACTTATGTATATTTTCCTCCTTTATTCTCAGAACAGACCTATGAGTTTGAAAATAACTCTAAAAGATTAGAAAACCAAGGTGCAGAGAGATTGAAACATACAGCTAGACAATTGAGTAACTAGGATTGAATTTCAAGCTATTCTGATTCTAAAGCATACACTCAACTACTATACCGATTGTGGCAGTCTCCTTAGCTTTAAGCGGAAACAACAGCAGTAACAAAACATTGTTCTGCTTTTCCTGCTTTCCCAACTAGGGCTTCCACATACAGGTGCTATCTTAAAGTGGTTTAGATTGACCAGCTATAAAAGGTTCAGAAAACTGGTTGAGTCTGGTCACCAATGTCTGTTTAATAGATCCACCCCTGCATTTCTCACTGGCTACAACCTCCACGAACTGCAGTCTGTCCCTGTTATAATCACGACCCATGATTTAAGAGGGATTAAGGAGAGGGTTGTGACTCCCAGAATCCGATTTCTTCTCGGAAAGAGAGTGGTTCTGCTTTGTTTATTTTTATGTGGCTTTACTGATCATATGTTAAATGTGGCACACACCCTTCAGATGTCTTCGTCATTAGCAAGGGAATGCTTGAATTTGTGAACTTGCTATACCCTACACCCCAAAGCTACACAGCAGAGGAAATACAAGGTCACGCAGATTTAGATCCTCACATAAATAACAAGCCAGCATATAGTAGATACATAATTATCCCTTAGATTTACATTGCAAAGCAATTTCACAGCTTATATCTAGCTAATTTAATCTTCCCCAAACCTTGGGAAGCAAGCTGGGTAGGTGCTTATAAAATGCCTGTTTCATAAATGAAGAAGAGATGCAGAGAAAACGACTTGTCCAAGGTCACAGTGCAGTTGAGAAATAAGAGCTACAACTACCCATTACAAGGAATGGTTTTCAGACTGGGGCTCTCTTCAGTTCTCCCTGTTTCCTCCCCTGAGGTTCTACATTCCAAAGCCCCCTTCTCAGATTTTCTGCTCAAAGAGAGGGTTCATCTCCTACAAAACAGAGAAGCTCTGAGAAGGTGAGACAGTCCTGACCATCAGAACCCTGATAACCTTTGGCTTTAACCTTTTCTTGTTCGGTTTAAATTCAGATTTCTACTTAACAAGCATTACTTGAACCTGACAGGTCTAAAGAGATAGAATTCAACCTGGCTCTTCTTACCAGGGTTCTTTTCATGTATGTTGAAAAAGGAAAGTCATATAGGAATGCCTTTAGGACCCTATGACCCTGTAAAAAATCTGGAAGAGCACTTATTGTCTCTGAGTGGCCCGAAGTGCCTGTGGATATGTGAGCGAAGGGCTCCCCCTTCCTCGATCACAACTTTCTGGACCCCATAGTGAGAAACAGCCTTCCCTTCTGTGTAAACCATCATGGTGTAGAATCAGTTTCCCAGATGGGCTGGAGTCTTAAACCAGGCATTTTAGCTTTCTCTTGAGGTAGGATTCAGTAAATATCTGTATTTTCTTCCAGTAATCTTCTATGTGTTTTTGTGTATATTTTCTTTTATTACATAATGAAATTGTAGAGTACACAGTTTTATATCCTTTTCAATTAAAATATTTTGGGCATTTTTGAGGTCTTTAAAAAAATTTTTTTTTTCCTTTTTGTCTTTTTTCGTGACCGCAAACGGATCGCAACCCTCAGTGTCGCGCCCGTACCGGACCGGGACCGGCAACGGCAACGGGATTGCAACCCTCGGTGTTG
>NW_007728197.1:9135-11929 GCF_000696425.1 Galeopterus variegatus | reverse complement strand
CCTCGCTCAGCCAGTGAGCGGGAACCGGTCTGTATGTGGGATCCGAACCCTCGGCGGGAGCGCCGCCACGCTCCCAAGTGGCGCACACCGGGCCGGCCCCTTTAAAAATTTTTTAAAAACTGACTTTTAAAGGCTGCAAAATATTCCATCATTTTGATATAACAACTTATTCAGTCAATTGCACATCATTAGTCATTTAGGTAGTTTTCCTTTTTTGTTAAACATGTTTGTGCATAAAAATGTGTTTACACTTCTGGTTGTTTTAGGCCAAATTCACATGTGGAATTCTTAATCAAAGGATAAGAACATTCTGAAGATTTTTTTGCTACAAAATTGCCTAACTGCTTTCCAGAAAGACTGTACCAATTTATCACCCCTCCACAGTGGGGGAAAAATGCTAATCTTACCGGATTTTGAATGCTGTCATTTTTCAAACTTTTTGTTATTTTGTAGGTTTTAAAATAATATTTCAATGTTATTTTATTTGTTTGAATACTTGTAAGGTTAACTTTTAAAAATTTCTTCCTTTTATTATACTTTGCCAAAATAAATATGAATAATACATGAATCCTTAAAACTATTTCTATGGAATAGAAATAGCTCTTTTTTGTGAGAACCTGATTAATACAAAAGCCAGAAAGTAGCAATGAATTTAGTTTTAAACCAAATACACAGTTAAAATTATGTTTCCTGTATTTTCAGAAGCTTTTAACAATCATTTTTTTTTTATGATCATTTCATTCAAATGATTGGGTTACTGAGAATAACAGGCTTATCAGCAGGTTAGAAGCAAAATGTGCATTATCTTGCCATTTTTAGTATTTGGAAATTAGTACCCATATTTTTTGAAAAACATTTAAAGAATCTGGAATTTTTTCATATTTTCATAATAGTATATTCTTTTCTCTGAAAGTACTTATCTCAGAAAATGTAATTTATTTTTAATTCAGTTCAACATTTATTGAGCTCCCACTCTTTCAGAAGACTTTACCAGTCAGTTCACAAATGTTTATTGCATGCCTACAATGTGCAAGGCACTAGCCTAGGCACTGGGAGATGAGACAGCAGCAGACGTAGCAAAGTTCCTGCCCTGAAGGAGCTTACATTTTAGTCGGAGGAGATGGACAATAAACATATGAGCCAAGATACAAGCTGTCAAATAAATACCCAAACTAATAAATGCTTTTGTGTATTAGTAAGTATCATGACAAACATTAATGGGATAATGGGATAAAGAGTGACCGGGGCAGGAAGTGAGGGACGGGGTGGTGATTCTCCTTTATCTGAGGACATGTGATTTTTGAAGTTTGTTGGTCATCTACCTTGTCCTTTGCCCAATTTTTAAAAATTGTGATCTTAGCATTCTTCTTCACTGCTTTAGTATTTAAGGATATAAGTCTTTTTTCTAAAATATTTGTAGCAAGTGCTTTCCACCAGATTGTTGTAAGGTTTTTAAATATTGTTATGACTCTTAGATGTACTTAAGTTTTGTATTTTCATTAAGGAATCTATTACTCTTTTTTGACCCCATCTATTAGTTATTTGTTCAGAAATTCCTTTCCCTCCCAGAGCTCTAACAAATATTCATCTCAATATTTTCAAGTTTTGGTTTCTTTTAAAAATTTCTCTTCTCCTACATTTGGATTTATTTTGATAGATAATGTGTGAGGCAATACATTTTTTCTTTGTTTGCAAAATTTGGATGGACTGAATCTTGTTGTTAAATTAACAGCAAAGAAAGGGCAATGAGAGGATATGGTGCTGGTGGGATTCATTCACAAACCTGATGTGTTCAGATCCTGATGCACTGTTGGGTGAGTACCAGGACAGTTGTCAGGAAAAGCAAACGTTTAACGACAACTGGTTGGGTTTAGACTGTCCCCTTTTTTTTCTTCTCCACAAATGGGGCATTTCCCTTTACCGCAATGTACTGTCTGCAGCTCAAGAAGTCAAAGGTCAGGGCAGACCCAGAATTGTTTCATGGTGGGAAGGCCTCAATCAATCGTTGGGAAATGAGATACTCTCAGATCGAGTGGGATGCCAGAAGGGCTAGGGAAGTACAATTGTCATGTACATAGATCTAGACTAGGAGACTTGTCCTCAGTCAGGCTGTTTGTGTCCTTGCATGTCCTCTTACAACATGCTGTGAATGTCTCTAGCATTACACTTACAACATCATGTTATAATTTCTTCTTATGCATTTTTTTCCTTCCTTCTACCCTACTTCTTGCTTTAAAAAAAAAAAAGTTAATGGAGGTATAATAACATTTAGTAAAGTGCATAGCCCTTAAGTATACCATTTGACATTTTGATAAATGTGAAAACCCATTTAACTAACACCTCAAACATGACATAAAAAATTGTCATCATACTAGAAAATTAATTCCTTTGTGCAGCTTTCTTGACATCACCCGTCTCCATCTTGAGGCAACCACTATTCTGATATCTGTACCCACAGACTGGTTTTGCCTGTTCTTAGACTTTCATATTAATTGAATTTTTAAGTATACATTCCTTTGTGTGTGGCTTTTTTTGATCTACTATATAATATTTCAAAGATTTATCCATGGTATTCCTTTTTGTTGTTGAGTAGATTCCAGTACATTTGTTGAACAGACTGTCCCTTGCCCATTGGTTTGCCCTGGCCCCTTTGTCAAAGATCATTTGATTATAATCATGTGTTGTCATTTTTTTTCTGTTTCACTGATCTATTTGTCTATCTTTACACCAATAACACACTATCTTAGATTGGCAAGTTAATGCTCACATTTATATGGAAAAGTAAAAGATCAAA
>NW_007728197.1:0-8641 GCF_000696425.1 Galeopterus variegatus | reverse complement strand
ATTTGTTGAACAGACTGTCCCTTGCCCATTGGTTTGCCCTGGCCCCTTTGTCAAAGATCATTTGATTATAATCATGTGTTGTCATTTTTTTTCTGTTTCACTGATCTATTTGTCTATCTTTACACCAATAACACACTATCTTAGATTGGCAAGTTAATGCTCACATTTATATGGAAAAGTAAAAGATCAAAACAGTCTTTAGAAAATGCTATAGAGTTTATAGTGAGACTTAAAATCAGGTCATGTAGAATCCTCAAGCTATTTAATTTTTATCAACTCATCAATTTCTACAAAAAAAACTGCTCACAATTTGATTGGAATTGCATTTAATCTATAGATCAATTCTATGAGAATCAACATTTTACAATTAATTCTACCTCTCCATAGCATGGTATCTCTCTTTCCATTTATTAGGTCCTTCTTAATTTCTTTCAGCAATATTTTGTAGCTTTACTCGTCTAAGTGTAGAGGTCTTGTATATATTTTTTAAAATAATTATTTGCAGGTATTTTATGGTATTGATATTGTTATAAAAATATTGATTTTTAAATTTCCTTTTCCAATTGTTTGTTGATAGTATATAGAAGTAAAATTAAAATTTCTATATTGAACTTATATCCTTTAACTTTGCTGAATTTACTTTCTAGATTTAGTAGGATTTGGAGGTAGATTCCTTTGAATTTTCTGCTTGCAAAATCATGTCATTGTAAATAAAGATGATTTTACTTCTTCTTTCCCAGTCTTTATGAATTTTATCTCTTTTTCTGCCTAATGTCAAGACCTCAAGTGCAATGTTGAATAGAAACATGTGAGTGGACCTCCTTAGCTTGTTTCTGACCTTAGAGAGAAAGTGTTCCATATTTTATTGTTAATTATGATGCTAGATATAAGTTTTTTATAGATGTCTTTTATCAGATTGAAGAAGTTTTGTTTTATTCCTAGTTTGCCTAGAGGTTTTATCATGGGATGGTGTTGAAATTTTTCCAGACCTTAGAGAGAAAGTGTTCCATATTTTATTGTTAATTATGATGCTAGATATAAGTTTTTTTATAGATGTCTTTTATCAGATTGAAGAAGTTTTGTTTTATTCCTAGTTTGCCTAGAGGTTTTATCATGGGATGGTGTTGAAATTTTTCCAATTCTTATCCTGGATCTACTGAGATGCTGATATTTATCTCCTTTATTCTATTAATGGGGTGAATTATATTGATTTTCTCATATTTTAACCAACCTGACTTTTTTGGTGATAAACACCACTTGGTCATTATTGATGGATTCAATTTGCTTATGTTTTGATAAGGATTTTTGTATCTCTGTTCATGAGTTATATTGGTCTGTAATTTTCTTTTCTTGTGGTGTATTTGTCAGATTTTGATACTATGAATCTGTCAGCTTCCTAGAAAGAGTTGAGAGGTGGCTGCTCCTCTATTTCTGCAAGAAATTGTTTAAGATTGGCATTATTTCTTCCTTACATTTTTGATAGACAAATTTACTATAGTTTCTTTGTGAAAAGAATTTAATTGTGAATTCGATTTCTTTAACAGATATTCAGGTCATTTATTTCTTCTTTTGTCAATTTTGAAAAGTCCTGTTTTTCAAGAGATTTATTCGTTGCATTTACGTTGTCAAACATGTTGGCATAACATTGCTTATAATATTCCCTTATCATCCTTTTGGATTTGTGAGACTGTCCTTTTATTTTTCATACTGGTAACTTACATTTTCCCTTTATTTCTTTTTTCCTCATTCAGTCTAACTAGCAACTTATCAATTCTATTGGTATTTTTTTTAAAAAACCATTTTTTGCTCGGTTGATTTTCTCTATCATTTGTCTGTTTTCTATTTCATTGATTTCCATTTTTGTCTTTATTATTTCCTTCCTTCTATTTACTTAGGTTTACTTTACTGTTCTTTTTCTAGCTTCCTAAGGTGGAAGTTTAGATCATTGATTTTTGGCCCTTTCTTATTTTATAATATAAGCACTTAAAACTCTAAATTTTATTCTTAGCAACACCATAGTTGTACCCCACAAATTTTGATAGGGTGTGTTTATATTGTCATTCGGTTAAATATATTATCTAATTCTCCTTGAGATTTATTTTTTTAGAAATATATTGCTTAATTTCCAAATGTTTTTATATTTTCTAGTTATCTTATTGGCTTGAAATTCAATTCCAATATGGCCAGAAAACATAATTTGTATGATTTTTATGTTATCCATATTTTCCTTGGTGTTACTATGAGAGCGAAGTTCTACTATAATCTTTCACTTGCCAATCAGAAACAGAATTCTCCCCCACTAAGCCTCTCGAAGGCAGGAATATATCTTAGTGGTTTCTTTATGGCAGTGCTTTCAGTCATGTAACAGAAATTCAATAAGTATAAAAATTCATTTATCAACTAATGCTGAAGAGTGAAAAAAAGAAGCTTATGACTAAAACACAGACCTGTGTAGCTCATGTTGTAGCATGGAAGGTGATATGGGAAAACAAGCCTCGCAACAGTTTTTAAAAAAAACTCTAAAAAAACAAAAGCAGGATGGGTGCAATCTGAAAATGGACTCTGAGCAATATGATTGAACTCTGTCTCAGTTTGTACTGTTACAGTAACTAGCATTTTCATTGTGCTTTACAGTTTATAGGCCTTTTCTCAAAGAAGAGAAGGCAACATGTAGAACAATCCATGTGGTTTCTAGGGACTCTGCTATGGAGTTCAGAAATGTAATGGGCATAAACAAAAGAAGGAAAGATGGGTGCATACCAAGTGCAAATATAAAAGAATCTATTAAGAAAGTAAATATTTGGAAAAGTAAAATGGGAGAGGATGATGATCATGCTGATAATAATAGCAACTAACACTTATTGAGCATTTACTGTTTGGTAGGCATGATGTCAAGCAGCATATTCTCCCAATAACCCTACATTATTATACCCACTTTACAGATGAGGAAACTGAGACCTACAGAGGTTAATTGACTTTCCCAAGATCATAGAGTTAAAAAGTGAAGAAGCCGGGATTAGAACCCAATAGTATGGCTTTGGAGATTTGTGAAAAATCTCTGAGGACTGTTATCACTTATTCACAGGGACTTTTCATAAATGGGGGCCTGTGCCCTACCAGGTAGGGGATGGGATTTTTGGGCAGAGCTAACATGAACTGAGGTGGGGACACAGGGGCTACTGACAAGAGAAAAACCAAATGGAGTAAAGAACAGGCAGAAAACAAAAGGCAGTAATGGACCATCAGTATTTAACTTTGACCACATTCCAGGCACTGTGCATGGCACTTTTAAAACCATTATATCATGTGATATGAACAACCACTCTATGCAGTAATTAGTGTTATCCTGTTACACATTGGCCCAAGGCCACATATATAATGTGTTGTGGCATTAGATAGACTTAGAATTCCAGGATCTTAAACATTGTTTCTCCCTGGCGGTGGTTGGATGCTAGAGACCAGGATCTGAGGGTGGAAGTAGGGCTGGGAGACAGTGAAGAACCCACTGATGGGGACAAGTTCTCCTTGGTAAGCCACTGCCACTGCAAGCTGGTGGGTATTAGTCCACTGTTGATACTGCTCCCAAGGTTTGTAAAAGGCACTTAGACTTTTAAGATAAAACAAAAAGGGAGTTTCGGTTATGTTTGGCACAGGACAAAAAAAAAAAAGTCCATTTCTTGAAATCAATATTGTTATTGGCATAATATTAACAAAGTAGAGAAAGAAAACAGACCCTTTCAGCATTTATGTTCCTTCCATATCAAGGAAGATAACTTCAAATTGGAAAAGGAAAACTTCTCACAAATATTGGTGACAGAAAGTGGAAGCCTAAGGCAGAAGAGAAGGTTCTAGACAAACACTTGGGGTCCAGCAGCCTGGTTAGACAAACTATATTCCAGGAGACTCCCTGTCTGTTTTGAGGGGTGGAGGCTTTGAGGAAAGGTACCAGAAGCCCAGCCATAAAAAAAAAATGGAAGAATCTTGATTTCTGAAATAAGGGGCAGGCAGTTGGGATGATCTTCTGTCCAGTTAGCTGGATGTAGTTCCCAGGCGAGGGGCGAGGAGTCAGTGCATTGTCCCAGACTTGCCACATTTCTTTCTGAGGGAGCTGCTAGACTGGTTTTCCAGGTAGTGTGTAAACAAAGTTCATTTGGATTGCAGCAATGGATTTGACAGATAAAATATCTGTCCTTGAAGATGAGAAACACCCTTGGACAGGGCTGATGGCAGCCAAGTCAGGTAGAAGAGTAACCAATTGCATGCAGAGTGCTAATTGATGGATCGACATCGATCTTAAGAAGGAATCTCACACCACAGCTTTCTGGCCTGCATCTTGCCTTGTTAAGCATTTTTATTAATGTCTTGGATGAAGACATTGATGCCCTGGTGATAAAATTTGCAGATGACATAAAGCTGGAAGGGATAGCTGGTACATTGGACAGCAGAATTGTAATGCAAAAAAGATTTGACAGACTGAAATGATGGACCAGATCTAACAAGATTATATTTAATGGGGATAAATGTAAAGTCTTACACTTGGTTAAAATAAACAAGCAAATAAGATAGAATAAGTAGCAGATGGGAGAGATGTGGTTTGATAGTAGCCTATGTGAAAATGATAGAGATGTTTCATTGCTTATAAGCTCAAAATAAATCACTCGTGCACTGTAAGCTTAGGTTGTAATGAAAGTGGGGAGTGGAATACAAGCGAGGCAACAATTCTTTTGTACTCCAAAATGACGAAGGCTCATATTTACAGAGTGCTTACTGTATGGCAAACGTCTTTATATGGATTCTCACAACTGGCCTTTGGGTAGGAAGCTGGAGCTCAGAGAGATTAAGTAGCTTGTCTAAAGTCACACAACTAGAGCCAGGGTGTGGACGAAGGTGTTCTGACTGCACACAGCATGCTACGCCACCGCTTCAGGCTGACTTCAGGATCTTAAGTGCAGACTTTGACAGTTGTGCTAGGTTTTTGTATATCAGACTTTAAAGTGAACATGTATAAGTTGAAGGAGTTGAGGACTTGAAATCATGTCACATACGGAATGGGAAAAGACTAGGGGCTGGCGTACAAGGAGGACATCATGATCCCTGTCCCCATATGTATAATAGGCTTAGATCATTCCTCCCTGGGGTCCTAGAGGGCAGAGCATGGCCAATGGTGGTGAAGATACAAAGAGGTATAGTTGGGTTCCAACAACCTGAGCTTTCTAATAATTAGAGCACTCTGACAAAGGACTAGTGTCTCACAACAGAGTGAGGCCCAGTCACTAAATGGCTTCAATCACTGGCAAATCAATCACGTGTCAGAAAAACACTGGACCAGGTGACTGTTGAATTCTCATCCCAGTGAGGGTTTCTGTGCTTCTAGACAGATTCTAACATTTGGATTGTACTGACTGGTTATATTTAGGCACAAGGGAAATCCCCATGAGGTTTTCAATTTATTGCATTTCATCAATGAACTTTGATAACCTGCCCCCTGTATTTGTTTTTTTGGTTTTTTGTTTTTAATTTTTATTCCTCAGGGATTTTTGAAGTATGCACTACCTTTTTTACCCATATAACAAAAGCCCTAGATGGCTGCCTCAGACCCATTGTGGAAAGACTAAAGGAACAAATATGGAAACAAACAAGCATGTATGATGCACTCTACTTCACTGTAGTATCTGTGTCCTCTCACTTACTGTCAACTTATCAGATAATTACTTTCTGACACTGTCAGGACTTTATATAGAGTGAGGCCCAGTCACTAAATGGCTTCAATCACTGGCAAATCAATCACGTGTCAGAAAAACACTGGACCAGGTGACTGTTGAATTCTCATCCCAGTGAGGGTTTCTGTGCTTCTAGACAGATTCTAACATTTGGATTGTACTGACTGGTTATATTTAGGCACAAGGGAAATCCCCATGAGGTTTTCAATTTATTGCATTTCATCAATGAACTTTGATAACCTGCCCCCTGTATTTGTTTTTTTTGGTTTTTTGTTTTTAATTTTTATTCCTCAGGGATTTTTGAAGTATGCACTACCTTTTTTACCCATATAACAAAAGCCCTAGATGGCTGCCTCAGACCCATTGTGGAAAGACTAAAGGAACAAATATGGAAACAAACAAGCATGTATGATGCACTCTACTTCACTGTAGTATCTGTGTCCTCTCACTTATTGTCAACTTATCAGATAATTACTTTCTGACACTGTCAGGACTTTATATGTATGGAACAACAGCCTTTTGCTCCATCTTTCTTATCCCAAAGATGGCCTTTCCAATTTGTTTCCTCTGTTCTGCTGTGGTTTGGTGAAAGAAAAAACTATTACATTAAATGTCAGAATTATAAGTAGTAGATGAATAAATAGGCTCAGAGCAAGGAGCTGAGGACATATTTAATCAGTAATTATTTTATGTGATCTATGATACGTGGACTTCGATTCATCCATTCTGATTGCTTAGAGATCTTCCTCTCCCTCCTCCCGAAATTCTAGAGTATTTTTTTGTCTTTGTTCTGGATCATAAGGATGTGTGGACTTGTGGCCCCATATAAAAAATGTTTTTAAATTATAGCTTTCCATATTAAGGGAAGAAACAATGAGCCGGCAGTGAGGCTGACCTTCCATTATGCACCTAGCCGGCTAATCCATCTGAACAGCTCCTATCATTCACCCAGTGGTGGAGAAAGCAGGGGCTGCCCAATGTAGTGAGACAGTGTCGGGCATTGTTGGTAAATATGCCTGGGCCTGTACTCAGCAGTCTCATGCTACAGTCGCATTTTCCAAGGAAGCCTACACCATCTTAATCATGCCTGCCAGGGAAGAAATTTTCTTTTCTCTGTTTTTTTTTTTTTTTCCCGCAAAGATGTATTTCCTTTGTATCATTTAAACATATTAAATCACTGTTAGAATGCAGAGTGGGCAGCATGTTAGCATAAGATCTAATCAGAGCGAGTCTGCTGGTCTCCAAAGGCTTTATTCTTTTTGTCTCTTTCCTCTGTTTTCTTGTTAGACTGAGAGACTTTTTTGACATCCTCATTTGTTCTGCTGTGTAATAGCATGGAATCTTTCAGAGCTGTCGACATCTGCTCCACTCTAGAGAGCTGCAGAACCAAGCCAGCAGAGCAATAATAATTATGCCCAAATGGACTGAAAAGGATGCAAGAGATGAAAAGGAAGACAAGAAAAAAATACACCCAGTGCAATGGTGTTCTAACCTGTGAGTGTGCGTGTGTGTGCACGCACATACATGTGCTGAGGCCATGTACTTATGTGTGCATTGTGGGCACAAATCATGTTCCTGATAGTAGTGGACTAGAAATAGATCAGGCTCAACGTTCTCCATATTCCCCACACAATGTCTGTCCTCAGCTGTGCTGCTGAAAATCACCCAACAGGAAGAGCGGAGCCAGCCGGAGCCAGCAAGGTGGAAACTGCGAGGGCAGTCAGTAAAGCATCAAGGAGAGCCAGGGCTGATTGGGGCTGTGGATAGAACTAGAGCACATCTGGGACCAAGGAATAGCACAGTTCCTCTCTGCATGAGCCCATCTAGGTCCAGAACTAGCATTAATACCCCAGTAATAGTACTGGTCACACCATACTTACAGATGGTAGCGAACATGACCACGAGTAGTTGATGGGTGAAAATGCACTCAGCCCACCAAGACTTGGGCTGCAGCTGGTAACCAAAAGAATCTGCTAGATCATAGTACTTGGGAGATCTGAGATAAGTCAGTAGTCATGTCCACCTGTCCTGGAAACATTATAAGATCATTCTTACTTAGAAGCAGACTTAACGGCACCAGAAAGCTGTTATGTCACTTAGTAACAATCCCAAATCTATATGTCATGAACAATCAATAGAAAACCTGATACAGTAATTAGGCTAGGCTGTCCTTCTCTCTCTCTCCTTTGACCACCCCCCCTTCTTGTGATTATAAAACGCTAAAAATGTGATTATAAGAAGCTCTGCTGTCCTTCTTCTGAACGCATTTCTCAGGGCGACCTGACTATGTGTCTCCTCAGTTGCAATCATCATATTGGCTCAATAAATCCTTGCTATATGTATTTGGCCTCAGTTTCCCTCTAGGTCAACATAGCATACCACTATAATATTTGGGGCATTTGGTTTTTTTAATGCAATAAAACTTTTTCCACCTCTCTAAAAAGTTGTAAGCCATATAACTCTCATGACAATTTAAGAATTCATAGGGCCTTTGGAAAACTCTACATTGCCTTCCTGAATACCCCCTTGTATCTTCCCAAGTACGTTAGAACAATGTATCTAGGGTCCCTCCTTCCTCCCCACTCCCCCAGGAGGGAGCTCTCTGAGATCCCTGAGAAGTGAGTGGACACCAGGGCCCTGTAGTCCTTCCTGGCAGGTGTACAGAGTGCACAGAGAGCTGACCCCTGATGCATCACTCACAGCCAAAGGTCACTGCCTGGCTCAAGTCCATCCAGATAAGCAAATCTGCATATTGTAGTTGTGTGGGGACTGAAAAAAAGTGAGACAAGACACCGGTACCATTCAAGCTTTATTAAAGAAAGAAATCTGCCGGGCTGTGCTCAAAGTGGCAGGCCGCCAGGGGGACAGCACCAGGTGTGGGGGCGGTAGAGCTTATATAGTGCACCAAGGGCTGGCTGATA
>NW_007728196.1:312668-326243 GCF_000696425.1 Galeopterus variegatus | reverse complement strand
ATGTCTTTAATCATTTTAGTAGTAGTTGTATTTTATAATCTTTTTAATGTGGTTATGTTATCTGGAGGTCTTTGTCCTCGGGCTGCTAATTCTCAAATATATTGTGCAGCCGATTCTTTTCACTTCTCTTCAACTGGTTTATTTTCTGGGAAGGGTTCCTATATGCTCTGGGTTTATGGAAGTGTTTATGAAAATAGTTTGGTGTTTGCTTCATTCAGGTGCCTAAGGGGTTTTGCCTGAGTATGTGAAGTTTTATATTAATTTCTCACTGGGATTTCTATAACATGGAGTCTCGTGGGAATTTTCTCTCCTATACCTGTGCATGGGACAGGTATAGGGTTTCCATATCTCTTAAGACACAACCCCAACCCTCCTCCTTTTCCTTCATCTCTCTTTCACAGACAGACTTCCCTTTTAGTTCTGTGGACAGATAGGTAGAAAATTTCTGGGCCTACATTCACTTATGGTGCAGCCGTTCCAGGGTCCTGGCTTTACACAGAGCCTTGAGCTCCATTCTCCACACTTCTTGGACTCAAGGCCGTATTTCATATGACCACAAGGACGTTAAAGCCTCAGCTTGTGGATACTGCGTCTGACCTATGTTGTGATTTCCCAGACCTACACAGCATAATCCTTTGGCTTCAAATTCTGCTTTAGTTTCTTGCTCTTGGAGTTTTTATCTAAGCTGTGTTTTTAAATTCTTGCCGTTCTTTATATTCTTAACATTGGTGGGGATTGAGGGAGTGTGTTCATGTTAGTTCAGTCTTTAATTTCCCAGAAACAATTTTGCCCTGTTAGTTGTCTGTATTTCAGAAGGGAGTTGATGTGGTGTGTAATAATTTTGTAATCATATACTTTTATTTTGAGTCATTTATTTATTTTTTGTCCTTTTTTTGAGACTGGCCGCANTACTATAACTTTATTGAATACAGATGCTCCTCTACTTACAATGGGGTTATGTCTCTATAAATTCATTGTAAGTTGAAAATACTGTAAGTCAAAAATGGGCATTTTGTAGACATCATGGGATGTGAAAGCACAAAATGCAGTATCCAAAAAATGCTGGCCACACAGTACACTGTAGAGTATCAGTTGTTTACCCTCATTATCATGTGGCTAACTGGGAGCTGTGGCTCACTGCCGCTGCCCAGCATCACAAGAGAATATTGTACCGCATGTTGTTAGCCCAAGAAGATCAAAATTCAAAGTTTGAAGTACAGTTTCTGCTGAATACGTATCATTCACACCATCTTAAAAGTTGAAAAATCGTTAAGTCAATCCATTGTTAAGTCAGGGACTGTCTGTATGTGATTTGCAGATATTTTCTCCCTTTCTTTGGGTTGCCTTTTCACTTTCTTGGTAGTTTCCTATAGAGTATAAAATGTTTTAAATTTTGATGAAGCCCAACTTAAATTTTTTTTTCCCTTTGATTACTTATCTCTTACATATCATATTTTAAGAAACCATTGCTTAACTGAAGGTCTCGAAGGTTTATAACTATGTTTTCTTAAAGTTTTATGGACTTCTTACATTTAGGTTTTTGGCCCATTTTGAGATAATTTTTTGTATATGGTATGTAGTAGATATTGAATGTTATCTGTTATATTTCTGTTTTATGTAGTGATCATGCCTAGATTTTTACCATGCATGCTTTACTGAGTATGAAATTGTAGAAAAGATGGTCAGTAAAATTTTATTTATGTGTTTATTTATTGTTTGTTTGTTTGTTTATTGTGGCTGACTTGAACCCTTGACCTTGATGTTATAACTGTGCTGTAACCAACTGAGCTAACCAGCTAGCCTGGAAAAATCATTAATACAAGAATTTTTAGTGACATCGAGTCTTTCTGTTCTTTTTCAGTATTACAGTTGTCTAGAATTTTAGTTACACTTTGACTTTAACCTATCTCAGACTAATTATTCTCCTTTTACTGTCAGTGCTTATTCGGACTTACCCACACATTCTTATATTACATTCCTTTTAGGGAGGGAGTTTTCTTCTTACTGATTATTTAATTTTTCTTTCACCAAAGAGACATGAGTGACAAACCCTAAAGATATCTTTTTTTCCCCTCATTCGTAGATTAATAAATGTATAAATTTCAAGATGACAGTTATCTTCCCTCCTTTGGATATTTCATTGTCTAGTGTTGCTGATGCAGTCTCCTGTTTATTCTCTTTTTTTAGATAATTTGTTTTCTGGCTTTTACAATTTTTTCTGTCTTTGGTGTGTTCCAATTTCATGTAATTGGTCAGAAGGGATTTATTTTTACTTATTCTGCTCAAAACTCTTGCTCAAGACTTCTTGCATGAGAATTTATATGGTGAATTAGTTCTTGAAAATCACAGATATTTTCTCTTTGAATATTGCTTCTCCAATATTTTTTATTTTTTCTCCTAGATATTTACCTTCTCATTCTGTCTTTTGTGTCACTTAACCATTGTTCTTTCTTTCCAGGTTTTAGTTCTAGGTAATTTTCTCAGATCCTTNTTATCATGCAGAATAGTTTTCCTGCCATAAAAATCCTTTGTCCTCCACCTATTCATCCCTCCCTCACTCATCCCAGGACATCCTGGCAACCACTTGATTTTTTTTTCATTACCTTAAACCTTTATCATTTCTTTCTTGAAAATTTTCATTTTCGACCTTTGGATTTTGTGTCTTCATAACAACATTATAATTTTTTTTTTTTTTTTTTAATTTTTATTTTGTCAATATACAATGTATATGATTATTATGGCTCTCACTCATCCCAGGACATCCTGGCAACCACTTGATTTTTTTTTCATTACCTTAAACCTTTATCATTTCTTTGTTGAAAATTTTCATTTTCGACCTTTGGATTTTGTGTCTTCATAACAACATTATAATTTTAAAGGTACTCTTTGAGAGTCATTTCATTTTAAGTCCTTAAATATTTAGTCTGAATATTTATCTGACGTTTATGTAGGTGTAATGAATAAAAAGGAGATTCACTTTTAATGATTTTATCTAAATAACTATATGTTCGTTTATATCTTTATTCATCACGTCATTTAGTAATGGCTAGCATGTTGTCATATCTAATGGTTGGGTAGTCTGTCTTCTCCCCTGAAGTTTGAAGTACCACCTTTATCTTTATTTTTTGTATGTACTTGAGATCTGTTTTGGTGCCATGTTCCATTGCATTGATTCACTGTTCATATGAACCTCTATCAAGCATCTCTATTACTGTAGTTTTGATGACTTTTTAATATCCAGTGGTGTTATGCCCCACTTTTTTCTTCTTTTTTTTTTTTCTTTTTTCCTTTTCTTTGTTCTTCATCTTGTTTTTCTTTCTTCAATAATTTTTCTGGCTGTTCTCAATTTTTACTTTTCTACATGGGTATAATTAGCTTGACTAATTTTTAAAAATCCTGTTAGCGTTTTTACTGAACTAGCCTTATATTTTTAGATTAATTTAGGGTAGAAGTGACATGTTCATCACAAATACAAATAGGTATTTATTTCCCTTTGTTCAAGTTATCTTTTATTTCTGTCCCTAGAGTTTTAATGTTTTCTTCATACAGGTCCTGCACATTTCTAGTTGTTTATGCCTAGACATTTTCTCTTTTTCTTGATAGTTTATTGAAAATGGGTTCCTTTTTTTTTTAAATTGTATTTCATTGCTCCTCCTCTTCTATTAGATTAGTGGAATTTTCTTTATCCTTCTCCTCTCCCCCCAGCAGTGATTTGAAGATTATTTTTCAGATATAATTCACATATCAAAATTCATCTACTCACTTAGCATTTTTCCCTCTCCCCAGCCCCTGAAAATCACCAATCTACTTTGTGACTTTATAGATTTGCCTATTCTAGACATTTCATATAAATAGAATTATATAATATCTAGCTTTTTTGTGTCTAGCTTCTTTCACTTATTGTCTTTAAGATTTATTCGTGTTGTAGCATATATCAGTATTTCCTTCCTTTTTCTGGGTGAATAATATTCCATTGTATGGATATATCACATTTTGTTTACCCATATATCAGTTGATAGGCATTTGGACTGTTTTCACTTATTGGCCGTTATGTATAATGCTGCTATGAACATTCATCTATAAGTTTTTGTGTGAACATATGTTTTCAGGTTTACTGGGTAGTAAACTAGTAGTGGAATTGCAGCGCCATAAGGTAACTATGTTTAACAATTTGAGGAACTGCCTAACTTTTCCAAAGTAACTGTACCATTTTACATTTCTACAATCAGTGTGTGTGAGTTTGAATTTCTCCATTTCTTCTACTTGTTATTATCCATGTTTTTTATTATAATCGTCCTAGTGGGCATGAAACAGTATGTCATTATGGTTTTGATTTTGATGTTCTTAATGACTGATGATATTGAACTTCTTTTCATTTGCTTATTCGCCATTTGTATGTGTTCTTTTGACAAATGTCTGTTTAAATCCTTTACCAGTTTTTAATTCAGTTTTGTTGTTGAGTTCTTTTTATTTTATGCATACTATAACTTTATTGAATACAGATGCTCCTCTACTTACAATGGGGTTATGTCTCTATAAATTCATTGTAAGTTGAAAATACTGTAAGTCAAAAATGGGCATTTTGTAGACATCATGGGATGTGAAAGCACAAAATGCAGTATCCAAAAAATGCTGGCCACACAGTACACTGTAGAGTATCAGTTGTTTACCCTCATTATCATGTGGCTAACTGGGAGCTGTGGCTCACTGCCGCTGCCCAGCATCACAAGAGAATATTGTACCGCATGTTGTTAGCCCAAGAAGATCAAAATTCAAAGTTTGAAGTACAGTTTCTGCTGAATACGTATCATTCACACCATCTTAAAAGTTGAAAAATCGTTAAGTCAATCCATTGTTAAGTCAGGGACTGTCTGTATGTGATTTGCAGATATTTTCTCCCTTTCTTTGGGTTGCCTTTTCACTTTCTTGGTAGTTTCCTATAGAGTATAAAATGTTTTAAATTTTGATGAAGCCCAACTTAAATTTTTTTTCCCTTTGATTACTTATCTCTTACATATCATATTTGAAGAAACCATTGCTTAACTGAAGGTCTCGAAGGTTTATAACTATGTTTTCTTAAAGTTTTATGGACTTCTTACATTTAGGTTTTTGGCCCATTTTGAGATAATTTTTTGTATATGGTATGTAGTAGATATTGAATGTTATCTGTTATATTTCTGTTTTATGTAGTGATCATGCCTAGATTTTTACCATGCATGCTTTACTGAGTATGAAATTGTAGAAAAGATGGTCAGTAAAATTTTATTTATGTGTTTATTTATTGTTTGTTTGTTTGTTTATTGTGGCTGACTTGAACCCTTGACCTTGATGTTATAACTGTGCTGTAACCAACTGAGCTAACCAGCTAGCCTGGAAAAATCATTAATACAAGAATTTTTAGTGACATCGAGTCTTTCTGTTCTTTTTCAGTATTACAGTTGTCTAGAATTTTAGTTACACTTTGACTTTAACCTATCTCAGACTAATTACATATACTTTTATTTTGAGTCATTTATTTATTTTTTGTCCTTTTTTTGAGACTGGCCGCAATGCACTCAGCCAGTGAGCGCTGTGAGCGCACCGGTCATCCCTATACAGGATCCGAACCCGTGGTGGGAGCACTTCTGTGCTCCCAGTGCCGCACTCTCCCGAGTGCGCCACGGGCTCGGCCCTATTTTGAGTCATTTATAAGAGTTCTTTTTGTTTGTTTGTTTCTCTTGGGTTTTTCAGAAATAGAATCATGTCATTCAAAAACAATGACACCTTTGCCTCCATAAATTAGCCTTGGAAATTTTTATATCTCATTTTTGTATTTTGTTTGTTGCTCTGGTTAATTCCTCCAGTGGGCATTCCTGTATTGTTCCTCACTTTGAATTGGGTACTTTTAAGAAGCATTTTTCAAATTTCCTAAAGCAATTAATTTTTGATATGTGATTTAAATATTTCAGTTTGCATATCCACTTAATAAGGAGTCAAATTGCAGTGCTATAATTTTTTTATATGCGATGCCACCAAAATGTCATTCTAATAGTAAATGACAGAAAGTAATATAAAAAATAAAATTAAAAAGTGGAATATTCCTGATTTAGAATTTTTTAAATACAGATTTTTATTTTTCTAGATTGTCTCGTAAGCTGACCTTCCGTGTGTTACTATATTTGCTTTAGTGTTCTGTTGACTGAGTGCCAGTCAATATCAGGGTGTTAACCAATAGCCCTTTCTCTCCCATATAGGGAAAGTTACAAATTATGAGAGATTATTTACATGTGAGAGACATGAAATTTTTAATGAAGAATGAACTTTTACTATTATAGTGTATCTGATGTGCATCATTACTAATAGAAAACCTTTTTTAAAAAAAATATCAAAGGGCCGGCCCGGTGGCGCACTGCTATAGTGCGCCTCTTGGGAAGCGCGGTGGCGCTCCCGCCGAGGGTTGGGATCCCACATGCAGACCAGCCGCTCACTGGCTGAGCGAGGGGCGGGAGCAACACCGAGGGTTGCGATCCTGTGGCCGGTCCCGGTCCGGTACGGGCGCGACACTGAGGGTTGCGATCCGTTGCCGGTCACGAAAAAAGACAAAAAGGAAAAAAAATATATATATATCAAATGGATTCCCAAAACCCTTTTAGGAAAAGATTCCTGTGGTTAAACATTAAATAATGTACAATGGAAGATGTCATTTTTAACTTTGAACCAACTTCCCTTGCTTTGAGCAGAATTTGTTCATTTTAATCCAGCACCCTTATTTTCAGCTACTCATTTCTGTAGAGTGGTTCTACTTACATTATGCTATTTATAATTTAGGGTAGTATGTAGGCGCTTAATAATGGGTATGTCATGGTTATTGTCTACTACTAAGTACAGAATACCTCTCTCCAAACAAACGTGGGTATTTTACTCAGTCCTTTGACACGTTTGTAAAATATGCAAGTGGCACAAAGCTGTGCCCTTTGTCACTGGATTTGGTGTTTCAGTAATTTAGTGGTTCATTTCATTTCTACCTTCTTGTACAGTTTAATTACCCTGTTGTCCTTATGGGTGGTGATATTTTATTTTGAATGTATTTAAATAACTTCAGTCAGCCTCAGCTCAGATATATTAATTCAAATTTCGGTGCTACAACTTTGTATTAAAATAACTGCACAAAATTAAGAATTCTTAAAGAGAAATATTGTTACTCTGTAGTGTAAATTCTGCTATTTATGAATTTCCTACTTAACTGACTTTAGATTGTTTTTGGTAATCTGTTTCCTTGTATTAGCCTTATAGAGAAATTATACCCTTTGTCTCATAATAACCTAACAATTGTTCCTACAGCAGTTCTTTTGATCTTTAAGTTAGTTTCCTCTGTGTAGTGAATATAGTAATACCTACCTCACAGGGTGGTCATGAGGATTAAGCAGATCAGTGCATGTGGAGCACTTACATTAATGTCTGACACATGGAAAGTGCTCAAGAATGTAGTTATATTTGTTGCTGTTGCTTAATGTAAAGGTAGTAAACAAATTTAGTCATCATTGGGCACTTGGCCAGTTTTATCTTGGAAAGGCTTAGAGACTAGCTTTAGGAAAGATGATTTAAATGCATTTCATATTAAATCAGTGGGGAGTATTTATCTTTTGAAAATAGTCTAATCTCACAATTTTTGCTGTGTATTAATCTACATTTAAATGTATAATATAAAGTTAGGTCAACACCAGAATGCTTCTGGTCACAGAATTATGAACTCTGGAACAGTTAAAAAAATAAATATTAGACTTATGTCTTAATGTAGTAACTTGGCTTCTTCATAAACATTGTTTTTTTAGAAAGGATTCTAGGTTTTTTGAATTTCTCTTAGAAACATTTAAGACATACTTGAGAATTCTTGGCCTATTTTAATGTCAATGCAGTAGACATTGTATTTTAGCAGTAGAGTACTAGATTGGGAATTTGGAGACTTGGGTTCAAGTTCAGACTTTGCTGTTGACTTTGTACCTATGTCCTTGCTTAAATAACATAACCTCACTGTGTCTAAATTCTGATCTGTACTGTGGTATTTATAACCTGACTCACTTCACCAGTGCACCTTACTTAGTTGCTCAGAAAATCAGGTGAAATAATCATGTTGATGCTCTTTAGAAAGTACGATGGTCTATCCAAAGAAAAGATGTGTTATCTTAGTTCCTAGCTTATTTTTGTTCACCCACATATTTTCAGAAAGCATAAATGTTGGTATCTTAGGAATTATTAGAAATTGAAATTATATCTCTGTTAATCATAGATCTGTGACCAGAAGCATTCTGGTAATTTTTCCTTGGATTGTGAAGTGGCATACTACTTCATTAATTAAGGGTTTTAGGCATTCTCCAAACAGCCAGAAAAAACTGTTCCTGGATAAGCTCTTTTTTTCAGGAAGTGTAACTCTAGCTCTAGATGTTCTTTTCAAAATCACTATTCAGAACTGATCACTTCCGTTAAGCCTTTGATTAACTCTGCCTGGTTTTAATTAATTTACATTTTATCTGCATTTATGCATGTACTTGGCAGTATATTAATTTATATTTGAGTGTTTTAAGTCATTTTATGTCTTTTACATGTGACCTGGTCTTATTTTCTCAGCTAGCTTGGACTTTCCTGAAGGGTAAAGACAATTGTCCTTTCCTCTTCTCCACAGTAGATTCATAGTAGAGGGTGCTCTGCATATAATGATTTTTTATTGGTTGTGATTGAGTAAAACTTTAGCTAGAACAAGTGGTATCAGTTGACCTAATTTTAAAAAGTATGCATTTGCAAAAAATTTTCAGTTTTAGTGTATGCCTGGAGTGAAAGGCAAAAAGGCATCAAAACAGTATACTGCTTGATTTTTAAAATATGGTTTTTAAGCTACCACGTATTTCAACTGACTTAATTTTTTTTTTTCTTTTTTGGACAATTTTGTTAATTGTATTTAGCTGAAAGAAATCTAGTAAATTTTCATTAGATAATTTGAATTTCTGATACTGTAATTTTAGAGGGATTGTGGTATTGTTAATAGTTACAGTTTTAAATGATTATTAATAGAAAAGGAATTATGCCTTTTAAGAAAATCTTTCTTTTATAAAAGGCATAATTTTAAGAGTCTCAGTTCTGCTATTTCCCACTCTTCCATTAAATTAATTTATTAAATTTTTGATGAATCTTACAATTGAAGTTTCTGATGTAAACCTTGATATGGAGGAGACTATTGCAATAAGTTTGCTAATTTATTTGGAAATGATACTTTGCAAAAAGAAATTTTGTTATATTTGCTTTAATCAGAGCTTTCTCTAAAGCAAAACAAGAGAAAATTATGTCCTTTATCTTTGCACTTAAAATTTGCTAAAGGTGATGTTTCTTCCAAATGAATGTTTGCATTTTATTTTGCAGATTTTTTTCTCTAAAACCAATTATTGCTTCATTAAGAAACTATTTTTTATATCTTCTTCAGGAATGTCGTTGTCTGCTGGATCTTCCCCTCTTCATTCCCCCAAGATTACTCCACATACTTCTCCTGCTCCCAGAAGAAGAAGTCACACTCCAAATCCAGCAAGTTACATGGTGCCTTCTAGTGCCTCTACATCTGTTAGTAATCCTGTTTCTCAAACTCCATCTTCTGGTCAGGTGATCCAAAAGGAAACTGTCGGTGGGACGACTTACTTCTATACAGATACAACTCCAGCACCTTTGACTGGAATGGTATGTGTACATCAAAGAGGAAAAAGTACTTTTATAATAATTCCTTCTTATTAATGAGGAGTTTTACCCCCTCTTGCTCTTTTTATTGTGATGTGAAAAAGTGAGTATTTCATTTTCTAACTTAGGTGAGAATTCTAGTCTGTTCCTCTTATCTCTTCAAATTAATCTATTTCTGCCTTACAAAAACCTCTAGTTTTGGAGAAATCTGGTTTTAATTAGAAATTAGATTATATTCATGCTCTATTTTAATACTTTATGGAGTGTTTTGCTTATGGGGTTACCTAGTACTTCTGCTAGCTAGAGTCGATGTTTGTTGGCATTTGTTTGTAGGTATAGATAGTTTTACCTCTAGTAAAAAGTTATAGAAAGTAGATGGTATCTTATCAGTGGTTACTGAAAGCAAACCAATGATAAACTTACCGCAGATGAGGCAGTGATTTAACATTTAGATCTCTGGATCTAGCGTGGCACATAGTGATAAGGGGCCTGCAATAAAGGTCATTGCCAAGGAAGGAGAAGATTCAGACCAAAGGAAACCATGATTGCATACGAGGAAAGAGCTACCAAAGGACTCGTGATAGAGAGAAGACTCATGAAACAAATAGGAAGAGGTGGACCCAGAAAAAACATGAATACAAAGACCAAGAGAGGAAGGTCATGCCCAGAAAGAAAGACTTCTTACAGTGAATTAGTGATGTCAGGAAAGAGAAAGAAGCAGTGGGAGGGGGAGAGAAAGGAAGAAGTTGGGGAAGGGGAGGAAAGCATTGTCATCTTACATAAACTTTACCTTTTTAGCTTTATTATTTTGTTCACATTCAAGAATTATTTTATTTACTCTAGAAAAATAAGTAGTAGATGAATAGCTCATGAGTAAGAAAGCCAAATTCCATTAAAATAATGGAAGCTGACCTAAACAATAGACATATGACAATCAGAGATGATAGGCTTATATGAAAAGTACTCATGTATTTGGGATTTCAGTAAGCAGATTTGGATCCCCCAAGTTAAATTAACAATTTACTTTTAATTAAATTTAATATTTTACCAAACAATACTTTGAGTGAAAAGAAAACAGATTGGATTTTGTTTTATATTTTTAAGAGCCTAGTTCTACCATTGTTTTGAGACTCCTTAATTTTTGTGCTTCTGGGACTGTTTCCCCATTTGTAAAATGAGGATAATAATACCTAACTACCTTCTGAGAAATAAATGTGAAGACATGTGTAGAAGTAGTTGTAAGACATGTAAAATACTTTTTTAAAAATAAAAAAAATAGCTAATAATTCTGTGAAGTTTTTTTTTTTTTTTGAGCCAAAATCTGTGAAAAGTTATTATAGAACACTTTGCCAAACAGAAGGTCAAATAATTGAGGTAGAGACTTCCCTTGGTTCTATCAAGTAAAGATTCCATCAGTGTTTTTCCCTTTGGGGAGGTTGATAACATTTTATAATTATTTGCATTTTTATTACATTTTATTTTATCATACTTTTAGAAAGAAATTTGGTTTAATCTGTAGAGAAGTTCTTTTGTCACAAACCTGTCTCAGCCATTTTTATAGAGATTAAATATGGCACATTTTAATAATGTTTTTACCCTTCAAACCACTCTTTAAAATATGCTTGTGGCAAACCTGAGATAGTTAAGCCAATCTGGAGTAAGGAAACCAAAGCAAGAAAAAGGAGGTAGTATAGTCTTCCTGCAGATGCAGGTTAAAGGAAATCTTACAAGTAGTGCAAAACCACTTCCTAGTTGAAATGCAGAGCAGAATAATTGTGTAAGGGCAACAGAAATCAGCTGAATTCATTTTTATTTTTATTCATTTATTCATTTATTTTTGTTAGCTGGCCAACATGGAGATCTGAACCCTTGACCTTGGTATTGTAACATCACACTCTAACCAATTGAACTAAATGGCCAGCCTGGATTCATTTTTAAAAGAGAGAATTAAAAGTTTTAGTTTTTAAAATGAAAGAATAAAAAATAGAAAAGCTGTTTTTAAATGTGCTTTGATCTTGTATCATGGATCAGTGAAAGGAAGGAGAAGCAGAGGAAAAAGTGATAAGGAAAAAGAGAAGAAAGTAGGGTGGTGGCATGAGTCATGTTGGAATCATGAAAGAAGGGTGGCTGGAAGCAGATTTAGTAACTTTGTTGTAGTTTGCTTGGAAGGTAAATGTATTATTGCATCCTTCTGTTCACTTCAGCTGCTGACCTGGAGTAAGTTGTTTCTCTTTACTGTTGCAGTTTGAAGTACTTAACAAGTATATAGATAACACTTTGTTTAGGTTGGCCACAAAAAGCCAATGAAGGAGGCAGTTCTTTAGGCAGCCAGGGCAGTGTTACTTCAATAGCTCACTATACCCAAACACCTTTAATTTTCGCTTTCTTCCTCTCTGCCAGTTGCTTTCAAAAATATAGCTATGAACTGTGTGTATAGCATTTTTTCCAAAGAGCACTTTTGCCTTTTCATTGGAACTTAAATTATATCTGAAGAAACATTTTCTTCCTTAGATTTTTTAAATTCTACCATTCGTTATTTTTTAAATGAATTCATTTGGAAAGCATTCTCATAACAGTTATTCTCTGAGGTGTTTAATTCACTATCATTTAAAGATTAAAAATGTATCAAAATTTATCAGTCATATAAAGATCAGAATTTTATCAAAAAAATGATTAAGCTTATCAATGGAGAAAAATCAGTCATTACATTTCCCCCCTCCCTACCTTTTTAGGTATTTCCAAACTATCATATTTATCCTCCAACTGCACCTCACGTTGCTTATATGCAACCAAAAGCAAATGCACCTTCCTTCTTCATGGCTGATGAACTCCGACAGGTATGCATTCAGAATTCATAGTAGAAACATTTGATGACAATGTTCTTTACCAGAGAACAGAAGAAAAAACAGAGCTCTTTCAAATCACATTATTTAATCAAATATGTTGTACTAAAGCAGACAGAATTTAGAATATATGTTTCAATTGGTATGTGCAAACCTGTTTTTTAAGAAAATTTTAAATACGTATGGGTTAGGATATAAAACATAGAATAGCTATTTAATTGAACCATCTTTCTGCACTTTATGTCCTTTCTCAAATAGGAAGAGGTGGACCCAGAAAAAACATGAATACAAAGACCAAGAGAGGAAGGTCATGCCCAGAAAGAAAGACTTCTTACAGTGAATTAGTGATGTCAGGAAAGAGAAAGAAGCAGTGGGAGGGGGAGAGAAAGGAAGAAGTTGGGGAAGGGGAGGAAAGCATTGTCATCTTACATAAACTTTACCTTTTTAGCTTTATTATTTTGTTCACATTCAAGAATTATTTTATTTACTCTAGAAAAATAAGTAGTAGATGAATAGCTCATGAGTAAGAAAGCCAAATTCCATTAAAATAATGGAAGCTGACCTAAACAATAGACATATGACAATCAGAGATGATAGGCTTATATGAAAAGTACTCATGTATTTGGGATTTCAGTAAGCAGATTTGGATCCCCCAAGTTAAATTAACAATTTACTTTTAATTAAATTTAATATTTTACCAAACAATACTTTGAGTGAAAAGAAAACAGATTGGATTTTGTTTTATATTTTTAAGAGCCTAGTTCTACCATTGTTTTGAGACTCCTTAATTTTTGTGCTTCTGGGACTGTTTCCCCATTTGTAAAATGAGGATAATAATACCTAACTACCTTCTGAGAAATAAATGTGAAGACATGTGTAGAAGTAGTTGTAAGACATGTAAAATACTTTTTTAAAAATAAAAAAAATAGCTAATAATTCTGTGAAGTTTTTTTTTTTTTTTTTGTCTTTTTGTCTTTTTTCGTGACTGGCAACGGATCGCAACCCTCAGTGTCGCGCCCGTACCGGACCAGTACCA
>NW_007728196.1:298902-312658 GCF_000696425.1 Galeopterus variegatus | reverse complement strand
AATTTAGAATATATGTTTCAATTGGTATGTGCAAACCTGTTTTTTAAGAAAATTTTAAATACGTATGGGTTAGGATATAAAACATAGAATAGCTATTTAATTGAACCATCTTTCTGCACTTTATGTCCTTTCTATTGAAAGGGTTCTTTGAAGTATATAAATAATTTAAATGTTTTCTAACCTCCAAAGACCTTTTTGCTAATAGGTATATGTTGAGAGTAAGTAGTTAGCCCAGAAATGAATTTTGTTTTGAGAGAGCTCAATATTTTTTAAAAGTGGCCTTCATAAAATAATTTAGTTTTTTGTTTTGTTTATTTTTTTGATAAACAGCTAGGTATTATTTGATATGTAGAATTTCATTTTACACTCAAATTCTCAGCAATATTTTTGTGTCACAGAAGTAAGTTCTACCAGTATCATGTTTTTAGAATGAATTATTGACCATCTTACTAGTAAACCTTGAGTTTTCAGCCACAGAGTTAGTCATATGCCTTGGGTTATAGCACAGCTACTTAAACCCAACCTTAATTATGGACAGGTCTGTCTAGGACTGGGATTTAGACATTTTACCATCTTTAGAAATGTTATTTCATGATATTAATATTAAAAAGTAAATATGCCAGAAATAATAATATTCAGTTATAATAGGAAATTCAGATTTGAGAAGCTGTGTTTAGAAATAAATATACTTGTTTCCTTTCCTTAGGAGCTGATCAACAGACATTTAATAACAATGGCTCAAATTGATCAAGCAGATATGCCAGGTAAAATGCAAGTTGATTCATCCTTTCTCTTAAAGGTTATTACAATTATTATCTAGTACTACATGTTTTTGTGCATTATTAAGAAGAGTACCAGAAGAGTTCTGATCATCTAGTTTATATAAATTAATTCTCCATGACAATATAAAAAAAATAGATTATTTTAGAATTCATGGTGATTTACTTCACTGTGCACTAGAATATTATTGTTTCCTGAAACTTAATGAAGAATAGGTTCTTAAGCAAAGGGGGAAGGTAATTATTATTATTTCTGAACTGCTGTATGCCACACACTGTGTGTGCTAATTAAATGTTTTACGTGTCTTACTTTATTTCTCACAAACATTCTGTGGCATATTATTATCGTCTCTATTTTACATATGAGGAAACTGAAGTCGATAGGTTAAGTATTTGCCTTTAGGACCAGTGGTTAGTAAAGGGCTGGCTGAGTCAGGATTTAAATAAACCTAAGTTTTGCGGACTTTACCACAGTGTTTCTCAGATAGCATTAAAATCTCTTTGTCTAGCTTACTATGTCTAAATCAAATATGGTATAATTTAGCAAAAATTTATAAAGGTGGCATATCAGTGGGGAAACGAAGGCATTGGAAAAAGTGGTTTTATATATGGAAAAGATAAAATTGGATCATTATCTCAAACCTCATTTAAAAAATCAACTCCAGAGAGATTAAGAACTTACATGTCTAAAACAAAACTTTTAAACTCTTACTGTAAAATATAAATGAATAGATTTTACTTTTTAGTTGGGAAGGATTTCCTACACAGGACACAAAGATTATTGTCTCTAAAAGAAAATACTGATAAATTATACTAAATTAAAATTAAAAACTATCTAAAGACACCTATAGTAAAAGTTTTAAAGAAAGACCTGGAAGAAGATATTTACAATCTACACATTTGGCAAAGAATATAAAAAACTCTTAGATATCAGTAAGAGCACAAACAACTCAATAGAAAAATGGCTAAAAGAGAAGAATAGGCATTTTATGGAAGAAACCCATATGACCAAAAAATGTATGAAGAGATGTTGGACATCAAAGTCTGGGCATTTAAAATTGTTAGGATAGGGATCCACAGGTGCTTGTATATATTGCTAATGATGGTATAGATTGGTGAGCCTGTAACCACTTTAGAAAGCTCCTTAAGTTGAATATCTGTATATCTTTTTGTCCAGTAATTCTATATAGATAGAGACAAATTCTATACATTTCAACTGGAAAATGTACAAGATATTCATAAAATACTGCTCACAGCAACAGGAACCTTGAGTAATGCAAATGCCCATCTCGGGCCGGCCCGGTGGCACACTGCTACAGTGCGCCGCTTGGGAGCGTGGCGGTGCTCCTGCCGAGGGTTCGGATCCCACATGCAGACCGGTTCCTGCTCACTGGCTGAGTGAGGTGCAGGTGCGACACTGAGGGTTGCGATCCCGTTGCCGGTCCCGGTCCGGTGCGGGCGCGACACTGAGGGTTGCGATCTGTTGCCGGACACGAAAAAAAAAAAAAGCCAAATGCCCATCTCAAGGACAATGGATTAATTAATTGTAATATTGTCACACAGTGGAGTGTTAAATAGCAGTTTAAATTAAGAAAGTGTACTGACATGCAACAATACAGATGAATCTTAGTAATATAGTAAGCAAAAAAGTGAGTGGTAATGGACTACATACAGCATGATGCCTTTTTATAAAAGCTAACTAAAATTTATACGACGGGTCTTCAAAAAGTTCATGGAAAGATTCGTATTAGCTCTTAATCCTAATTTTCCATGAACTTTTTGAAGTACCCTCATATATATATATATATGTATATGTATATATATATACATATATATATATATATACACACACACACACACATATATACACACACACACACACTCATTTTCATGTATGTATATATGCATTTATACATATATATAATACACTTTTGAGGAATACATACAGATGTAATAAACTATATAAAAAGGAAGGGAAAAGAAAGGAAGAACGAAGGCAGAGAGGTTGGTAGAGAGGACCATATGGTTAGGCATAGGTTAAAATGAAGGTCCGTGCTTTCATTTCAGGTGCCTAGTTTGCAGATGCTTATTACATTATTAAAGATAATTAACTAAATTAAAGCAGCGGACCAGTGATTTGAGTATCACAAATGAAAGGTTATAATAAATAGACGCGGACCAGTGATTTGAGCATCACAAATGAAAGGTTATAATAAATCCTGTGTTCCTGAGTTTAAACATGGTTTAATAAATAGTTCTTTGTGTCACTTCTCTAACTCTGATCTTTTTTCATTTCTCATGTTCATTATTTTATCAACCTTCAAGTCTCAAGTTGACTTATTTATTAATCTTTGGTCTTGTGTCTTTTTTTTTCTTTTTTTCCCATTTTCTATTCCATACGTCATATTTCCATCAAATTAGTACTTCTTGCCTCTGAAATTACAATCTGTTTCCTGTAGATCAGTGGGTCTCAAGCAGGAATTATTTTACTCCCTCTGGAGACTTTTTACAATGTCCTAAACATTTATGGGTATCATCACTAGAAGCAGGGTGTAACTGGCATCTACTAATGGACAGAGACCAGGGATGGTGCTAAACATTCCACAGTGTGTACAGAACCATCCCTCACAACAAAGAGTTGTTCATCCCAAGATGATAATAGTGCCAAGGTTGGGAAACCTTGCCATGGATTTATTGCAGTGAATCTCAGATATCAGTATCTCTTATCTGTCCTATCATTGTATATGTTCTTTGAGGGGAAGTAGAGTTAAACAGGGTAAAGAAACTAAAATTTCCTTTTTTTAATCATTATTTTTAATATTATCTAATGGGACTGGGTCCCAGGCTAAAAGTTGAATGCACCTCTGCCAGATGTAATCTTCCATGTTGATTTTCTTCTTGGCTATTACCTTTAGGATGCCCTTCTTACAGTAAACATTTTAATGCCCAACAGTGATAGAGATACCCCTATTTTCTTTATTCATGCTTAATTATGTGTATTTGTTAAATAGAACTGAAAACAAAGAACAGAACAACAATGAATATTTCTATCTAATAGTGGAAACATTAAATTTTTAAGGTAAATATTAGGCCACATATAATTCTTTCAGGGTAGACTGGGAAATGTACTAAAAGATGATTTTCAGAAAAAGATAAAATCATGACATACAGATATAAAAATGAGTATGTATCAAAGATTTTATTTTATTTAACTCATGATGGAGCCAGTCATATGTCATAAGACATGTTATGGATAAGGAATATTGAAATGAATGTGCAAGCTGGTGTTTCCACAGGGGAGGAGGGAAGTCAATTGAACCTCCATTGGACAGGACAGAATATTCATTGTGTAGACAAGAATTATTTTGCACTGCTATCAGTTATCTACAATTTATAGAGTTGAAAATATCTTCCATAGAATCAGAATCTGACAACTGAGAGGTATCCTTTAGGTAATACATAGTTTTCCACTGAAGCACAGATTTTTTTTCCCTATAATTTGTAGAATTCAGTATGACTTGCTTGAAAGTGGTCACAGGATAAAGGGGTTAAGAGCATAGGATTTTTAGTTGATTGTGTCCCTCATTCAATCTCTATGTCAGACTGGTGATATGAATACCACTGTCTGGCATAATAAATTTTCAAGTCTTTAGTATGGCATTTAAATTTCCCTATGATCTAATACCAGCATACCTCTTTCAGCTTTATTTCTACTCTGTGATGTGCCCTGTGTTGTCACTGCATGTGAGGTCTCACCATTCCTGACCACAGTGAACACATGCAGTGTTTGTTGTTCTGTTTACTCCTTCACCAGAAAGCACACTTTCTACCTGTTTTAGCCCACTGAAAACAGTCTTTTCCTTCAATTTGTAGTAAAATTGCTAATTCTTCTATGAGATCTTTCCTAATATGCTTGGGAACAGCTCCCTTTTCTGTATTTCCATACTGCAGTGGTTCTCCAAGTGTGGTCCCTTGACCAGCAGCCTCATTTTCATTATTATTTAGGAACTTGTTACAATTGTAGATTCTTGGGCCTCACTTTGGACCTGCTGAATCAAAAACTGGAGGTGGGTCCCAGCAAGCCATGTTTTAACAAGCCTCTAGATGATTTTGACAGGTGCTTAAGTTTAAGAACCAATGCCATGGTGAATTGTACTTTTCTTAATGACTATTTTGTCTTGAGTATGTTTTATATAAATCTGTATCCTTAATTTTTCTCTAAGCCTCTTGAGGGTAAGAACCTAAGAACCTATATATCATTAAATATGGGTTCACTAATACATACTAAGTGCTCTGTACATTTTTACTGATGTGAAATTACTTCCTGTATTAAGTCCTCCTTATGAAATAGCTAGGAAACATAATTCATTCATTATTTGATTTCTTTACACTGATCATTCAAATAAAAAATAGTAAATGAGCAAAAGTAAAAGTTACAGCTATATGAGTATTCATTTCTGTGTATACTTCTCTTTACTGCCTTTATTTCAGTAGAACATGCCACTTTACCTAGGTTTGAAAGTGACATCGAATCAACCTATGTGTCTTTTGTACTATGGCCAAAATGCTGTCTAGGAATTAAGAGCACAAGACTACAAAATCAAAGAGCCCTGGGTTTGCATCCCAACTGTCTCTCTAACATTTGTAATCTGTATATTCCTTATTATGAAATAGGGAATCTACCTCATAGGATTGTTGTGAGAACTAAGAGATAATGAGTGTAAAGTATTTGGCAAAGGCAAAGGGATCATTTTGAACCTGTCTTCTTGAATTAGTGAAAGTTTTCTTAATAGGGTTTCTACATTTTAGTGTACAACTTTCTATTCCTATGAAACACCAAATTGGAACTAGAGATATATAGCTTCTGGAGCCTAACAGTATATCATGAGCATTTAATCTCTATTTACTGTACAAATTGAGCATCTCTTTTCTGAAAATCCAAAGTCTGAAATGCTCTAAAATACAAAATTTTTTGAGCATAAGCATGATGATCAAAGGAAATGCCCATTGGAGCATTTCAGATTTTGGATTTTTGGATTTGGTAAGTATAATGCAAATAATACAAAATTTGAAAAATCTGAAATTGGAAACAGTTCAACACTTCTGGTCCCAAGCATTTTGGATAAGGGATACTCAAACAGTATATCCTTAAACATAATTTGTCTTTGAGGAAGGCATGGTGGAAAAATTGTTTTGTTTTTTCTTTTATATTTTGCTAGGGATTAAAACTATGTTATCCCACTGAGTGGCTGTACTAATACCTATTTATAACCAATTCCCCATTTTTATGCAGTTACACTAATATTTTCACTATTATTAAGCTGCAGTGAGCTTTGCTATCAGCTGCCCATCTCTTAATTATTTTGAACTCAATTTCTTTGAGTTCTTATGTTTTTAAGAATTTTGATACAGATTGCCACATTTATAGGTACATACCTATATATACACACAAACATACACATGTCACACAAACATATTCATATGTGTACACACTAATGCAATTTCATGTGATTTGTTTTGAATTTCTTTATGCTTTAAAAAATAAGAATTTATGTTAAACATCATTGCCGAAATACATTTTGTACAAAATAAAATGCTAAAGAAACAAGCCTATCTTGATTTTTATTCACCATCAGAATCATAAATGTTATCTAAGTGATAACTCAAATTGTTTCTAATAATTGTTTCTGATGAGTAAAAAATTTGTATTGTGCTATAAAAGAGGAAATATTATTGAGTGTATGAGCTTCAGTTGTTCTTTGGTCATTTTGTAATGCCTATTTTTATCGATACTGAAGCCACAGTGTTTTATAGAATTGTAGTAAATGTTGACACTATACTATGATAAAGAAGTGTATTGTGATACGTGAGTGGTTTATAGTTTATTTGATGTCTTATTTATGAATATTTGTAATTTAAAGTTGTCTTCCTACGAATTACTCTAGCAGTCCCTACAGAAGTTGACAGCTACCATAGCCTGTTCCCTCTAGAACCACTGCCACCCCCCAACCGGATACAGAAATCAAGTAATTTTGGGTATATTACATCGTGCTACAAAGCTGTAAATAGCAAAGATGATCTGCCGTATTGCCTTCGGAGGATACACGGTAAGGAAGATAAATTATCTTCTTTTATGATCAAATAATTGAGGCTAAGATTACTCAAACTTTCCTGAATATATTGATTTATTTAATATATGAACTTAAAGGACAATAAATTTATTTTGTCATTTGGAAGTTAGTACCTCATAAGCAGTGTACTTTTGTAATATTGCATTTTCTTCACATTTCTGATGAAATATGAGAGAGATGTCATTTACAGTTTACTGTAGTAGAAAAATTTTCTTTTTCAGGTTTTCGTCTTGTTAACACAAAGTGCATGGTGTTGGTCGATATGTGGAAAAAAATTCAGCACTCAAATATTGTAACCTTGCGTGAAGTATTTACCACTAAAGCATTTGCTGAGCCTTGTGAGTATGTTGCGATTGCTTTTCTGCTGGTGAACTTTATTATTTGAAGCCAGATTTCAATACTGAGTGTTTGTGTTTTATTTGAAGCTCTTGTGTTTGCATATGATTTCCATGCTGGAGGAGAAACTATGATGAGCAGACACTTTAATGACCCTAATGCTGATGCCTATTTCACAAAGAGAAAGTGGGGTAAGAAAAAGATACAAACAGACTGTTTTCACAAATGTTTTTGTTCTGTGAAAGAGTAATTTGTATTTTAAAATATTACTCATGTAAATTTACCCCTGTAATCATTCAGCTTAAAGGCCCTATTGTGTTTTAAAAAGAAATATCTTAAAGAAATGGTGTTCATCTGTAAGAAGTTAGGAGATAATGTATTATATGTGTTTACTAAGATTAAGACGGATTGTGGAAGGCTCACATGGATTATCTGAGGTTTGAAATAACTGGGAATATGTTAAAATTTTTTGATTTTTAAAAAATGTTTTTCTTTTAAAAATATAATGCTTTCTAAATAAAGATGATTTGGAAAAGTCAGTACATTAAAAAGAAAAATAATTTTTATTACTTCACCAAAGTACACTTTATGAATCTTTTGGTATATTTCTTTCCAGTCTTGTTTTGTTTTCGTCTCCCTTTGTATTGTTTATTTTTTGTTTTTATCAGATGGTATCTTTTATTTATTACAAATATTTTCCTTCTAATTTTTATATTCTCTGAATATAATTTAGTGATTCCCTTGTAGTCTAATATGACTTTATCATCATTTGTGTAATTATTTCCCTAAACAAATGCTTTTATTTAAAGGTAGGATTCCCTGTTACTTAGGGAATCAGTCCTCAAAATAGATATTTTAACTTTTACTTAAGCATTGAAGTATTTTCCTTTTTTCCCTTTTGTAATATTTTCTTAAAGAATTATTTTATAATTCAAATTTTGCAAAGAACCAAAATATTTTAATTATATTCTAACAAATGTTTATTAAGGGGTAAACGATTTCAGAAGAAAAGTAAATCCATTTTGAGGTGTCTGTTAATTTATGTATATGGGTATGGAGAAGGTCCATTTTCTGATTTGGGGGCAAGAAAGAAGCATCAAATTTTTTACTGTGATCTTTAATCTTTTTAAGATTTTTCTTGAATACATAACTGGTAGAAGTTAAAGAGGGGAGAGAAAGATTTGAGTTCACTTTAGAGTATCTTTTTGATTGTGACTCCTTTAAAGACTGTAGATAAAAATATATTACTTCTGTTTACTTGTGACGTTGCTTTATGCATTCTGACAGTTGGAAGGAAAGCTGTGGTTACATGGCTGTTTCACATTAAAAATCTGGTCATGTAGTGTGGTCATTTTTTTTCCTTTTGCCGTGTCATTTGTAGACACATGCTTAATTTTGTTGAAGAGGATGTGGTATAACTTTTCCTATAGACGAATGTAGTTGTTGTTCAAGTTTATTTTAGTAATAACACCTGTGAAATGACTGTTGGCTTTAATTTATAGCTGGGTTTCTCAACCTCAACACTATTGACATTTTGGGCTAGATAATTATTTTTGTGGGAGCTGTCCTGTGTATTGCAGAATGTTCAGCAGTGGCCTGACCTCTTCCTACTGAATGCCAGTAGCAACCCTCTCTGACTCAGTTGTAACACTAAAAATATCTCCAGACATTGCCAAATGGCAGGAGGTGGGGAGCAGCAAAACTGACCCCTGTTGAGAACGATTAGTTTATAGCACTCTTTTTTTTTTTTGTCCTTTTTGTGACCGGTAAGGGGATCGCAACCCTTGGCGTGGTGTTGACCGCACCGCACTCAGCCAGTGAGCGCACGGGCCATCCCTATATAGGATCCGAACCCGCGGCAGGAGTGCCGCTGTGCTCCCAGCACCGCACTCTCCCGAGTGCGCCACGGGGTCGGCCCTTTATAGCATTCTTTTCCAGTTTCTTTTTTTAATCTTAATTATGTTTTTAGTGTTGACTGATTATTTGATATATTAATGTTTACATTTTCAGAGGAATCAGTCCTTTTTCTAGTATTTTAAAGTATTGTTTGAATGGTAATAACATCCCTAAACATACTATATGTGCATGGAAGTCAACTGTTATTTTGTACTATGTAGTTTATTATCTTAGCATAAACTAAAAAAGTCACATACAAGTATTGTAAGAACAGACTGTTTAGAAAATAGGAATAATACCATACCATGCAAGGGTTGATAAGAGGTTTAGAATGAGTTGATGTGGGTGAAACAGCTGAACAGAACTTGGCACATAGTAAGCACAATGTGTTTGCTATGTGTTCCTTTTTCTTATTACCACATTTATTAAATAGTTTTATTTAAACTCTTCATAGTCATCTTTGACATTGCCTTGGCATTTATCACTAGAGCCACTGTTTGAGTCATCTAACACTTCTTTCCAGAGTATATTATGTTCAGATCTATCCTTACTGAGATATATATAGTTTTTGGATTTTGTATGCACTTCTTTTTTTTGTTTGTTTTGTTTTTGTTTTTGACGGCTTGTTGGTACAGGGATCTGAACCCGTGACCTTGATGTTTTAACGCTGTGCTCTAAACAGCTGAGCCAACCAGCCTTCCCTGTATGTACTTCTTATTAGAAATTCTTTTCTGTCCCAGGCCATAAGTACATATTTGCTATTTCCTATCTCCGTAATTAATCATTTAGCTATGTTGCTTTTATACCTGAATCACAACAGGTTGTAACCCAATGAATATAAGGTCATATTTCCTGAAATAATTACAAAATCTGGATTTAATTTATATGCCTCTTTTTCTACTGATTAAAGTATTTACAGTGACCCAAGAAATATCAAAAAGCACTTACAAAAGTTGATAGAATAAAAAGTATTACTTTTTATGGTAGATCAGATTATGTTGGTGTTTCATCATTACACAAAGTGTGAAATTCAGTGTTTTACCTTTATGTTTGTGTGAATTGAGTATCATCCTTTCCGTCAGGTCTGTAATAGAAAAGCTAAGCAGTATAGGAAAGTACATATTCAGTGTAAGTGATGGTAGAGACTTTTATTTCCCTTGAGCTACAGAATGAACAGCTCTTACATGCTGAACAATAAATATGGGCTAGGGTTAGCCATATGTTAAATAAAAAACAACCTCTACAATTTTTTTTTTTTTTGGTTAACAAATATGAACTCCACTTTAAGTAATTTTGTTTAATTATGTGGTCACAGACAAGAGCATTTCAGTGAGAGCTCTGCTGCTGCTGCTAACAATATAAAAGATATAATCTTAGACATAGGAACCTTTGAGCTTGTCTCTTAAATTTTTAATAATAGACTAAAATTGTACACACATCAATTAACATGTTGTGCCATGAATATACATGAATTTTCTTTGTTAGTTTTGGTTTGAATGTTCTAGTCTCGTAATTGATTACTTTAAATGAAGATGTCATCTTTTGATTTGTTTGTTTTATAGGTCAACACGATGGACCATTGCCCAGACAGCATGCTGGATTATTGCCAGAATCTCTTATTTGGGCGTATATTGTCCAACTGAGTTCTGCATTGCGAACCATTCATACAGCAGGTTTGGCATGTCGAGTTATGGATCCAACAAAGATTCTGATAACTGGCAAAACGAGGTACTAGCGTTTTGAGTTTTGGCTTTTTTGAGCATCTAACCTACAACACCTTAGTAAATAAAGCATGATGATTTGTTTTAATTCTACCTTTTTATATGTTCCATCCAGAAGAACTGCTATGACTTTGAGTTCATTTGTCATTTTTTTTTTTTTAAGTTAAATTCTTAATGAAATGCCTGGTTATTAACCAAAAATCTTGGTAAGGGTCCAAGAGGTTTATGTGTTTTGGGTTAGGGGAATATTGAAATAATATCAGTACAACTTTTCTATGTAGTTTTCTATGTAGAACTGTGGTTCTCAAATTTTAGCATGAATCAGAATCACTTGGAGGGATTTTTAAACACAGATTGCTGGGCTCTACCCCACAGTTTTTTATTCAGTCAGCCTACAGCAGTGCCTGAGAGTTTGCATTTTAACAAGTTCCTAGGTGGTTCTGTTGCTGCTGGTTAAGTACCATGCTTTGAGAACAACTGATGAAGAGTTAAGTAACACTGACCTCAGCTTCACCCGGGTTTTGAGTTGCTGTAATTTTGAGAGTTGTCTTGGGCAACATGGCATAAAGAGCTGAAGACCTGGCACCAGGTGTTAGTTACTATCTATATGACCTTGAACAAGTTACTTAACTTGTCTGTTTCAATACCCTTGTTAGTTACTATTTATTAACTCCATTTTCCTCATGTATAAGGTACCCGTCTCATAATGTTATTGAGAGATTTGAATGAGTTAGTATGTGTAAAATGCTTAAAACAGTGCCTGACACATCTTTAGCAAGTGTTGGGAAACTGACTAGTTCTGTTTCGTGAATAACTAATAAACAGCTTGGAGTGGTGAAAGGGACACTGACCTGTTAGTCAAAAGATGTTTCATATAGTCCTGGCTTTATAAGTTACTGACATTTATAACCATAGGCATATCACTTGATGTCTGTGAGCCTTAATTTCCTCATCTCTAAAATGGTGGTTGGTGGAGGTTATAAGAGGGTGGGGATGGAAGTTAGACTAAATAATATCCTGAAATCCTTCCTAATATTATAGGAAGTGTTAAATTTCCATTCGTATATAATAAAAATTTTTATTTTAATCTTTAAATTCTCTGGTTCTTAAAGGTTGCGAGTAAATTGTGTTGGAGTTTTTGATGTTTTAACATTTGATAACAGTCAAAATAATAATCCATTGGCATTAATGGCTCAGTACCAGGTGAGTAAGAATTAACATGGATACTTTCCTAATAACTTAAAGCTTAAAAAAAAAGAAAAATTTTGTTTAATGTAGTATTTCAGAATTTTAAGTCTACATTTCACTTTATTCATGGGTGGTCTCTGTGCAAACTTTGAACATGTATTTTTTAATTACTGTGATACACCTAGTGTAGAGCCCTTGTAGGTTGGAATATACAGAATTAATGACAGTGTCAGAGACTCTAGCTATTCAAAATGAAAATGTGTTTATGTGACTAGGAAATATTTCCTCAGCATAAATGGATTAAAACAGATTGATTAGTCAGCTGAATGGATTATATTAAATGACACCTTACTTTTTTCACTCCTGTAATTTAATCACATCTAGTATTTTTACTTTTAGACACTTGTCCCACTACCAATAATAAAATTTTAGAAATATTTTCGAAGGATTATTGTTGGATTGCGATTTTATAAGTGATTTTTTTTCTTTTGTTTAGTCACAGCCTGTCACTCATTTCTTATACATTATCAGAATTTGGTTATTGTCCAACTTCATTCTAGTAGTGTTGTTTTAGGGTCCCTGATGTTCTTAGATGTTTTGCTACTACTTATTTCCTGATTAATATGATAAGATATAGGAGAATAAGAACTTATTCCTGCAGGGAAGCATTAAGAATAGTTGCTTTTGTCTTGATTACTCTGTGCAAGTAATGTGCTTATTTAAAGAAAGTATTTTATTTCATTCAGTTTGCATTGTGATGCTTCACATTAAGATATGCAGCTATCGCTTTAAAACAATTTTCGTTCTTTGTATTGAAGAGGTTTTGGTTTTTTGGAAGATTTATTAACCTGAAGAGGTTGGATATGAGGTAGAATCTCTCCTCACGTGGAGAAACACCTTCTCATTGTTCTTTTCTTTTCAACTTCTTTTATTTCAAGTTTTGAAAAAAGATTTTAGTTCACTCTCATATGAGACAAAATTTCATAACAAAGAGGAAAGAAGGGACAGAATGAGAAGTAGAGTCCAAGTACTGTTTAGTATTCTGATTCAAGCATAAATGTCTTTTGCTACTAGACCACAGACATTCAATCCTGAGACAGGGACTCATTGCCCTCAGTTGTACGCACTTTTCAGATCTTCCTTCGTACTCTGTCTCTGCCCACCTAACCTCAACAGCAGCCAAGCTGTCCTGGTTGATAGCAACATCCGGTGGACAGTACAGGGTAGAATCTGACTCGTTATTTTTTTCCCCACAACAGCACCTTTCTTCTGTCTAGGAGATTTGCTCCCTCTTTCTTATTTAGGGTGATTATTTCTTAGGTATTTTCCTTCTTCTGTCTTATACCTAGTACCTAACTAATTGGCTCTGGTCAATTTTTCTTCATAATCTTTGTGTTTCCAAAAGTGATTATTGGCTGTTAAAATACTAGTGCTTTTCATATACCCAAGAAAATAATATTAAATTTTTAAAGGGAAATCAAACATTATTTAGAGCTAGTGCCATCAACTAGAATCCCCCTGTTCATGTTAAAAAAAAAAACCCCAAAATACATGCTTTATGGTTATTGCCTCATTCTTTTCTGAATAGGTTTATTTTTAAATTGCTATTATACAATAAGACTAGTTTGATTTTGTTTTTCTGTGAGTGTCACAGGCAGTTTTTTTTTTTTTTTTTTTTTTTTTAATTACAAATTTTTTTTTTTTT
>NW_007728196.1:244018-297902 GCF_000696425.1 Galeopterus variegatus | reverse complement strand
TTTTTTTTTTTTTTTTTTTTGCTTGCAAATGTACAATATTTTAGTTATGTTGTGGATTGTGTAGACTTTGAAAACCGAAACACTTCATAAGAAAAAATGATGCCTGAGTTTAAAATAACCAGTTTTTAAGTAAGCATTTAGGGCAGCTGATTTGTAAGTCAGGAACTACTTTTATTTGTAAATTTAGGCAACCTTCAACCAATTGTAACTTTCTGTTTATTTCTCAGCAGTATAGGATACATCAGGTTTTCTTTTGTTTATTTATTTTTTATTTTTTTATATATTAATGTGTCAAAGATTTTTCATATAGCTTATTATAGTAAGGTATAGGAGAGAATGCAAAGTAGTCCCAAAAGGGGGAGTGTGATTTTACAGAGAAGAGGGAACATAAGAAAGGAGTGCATTGTTTCTTGTAGTCTATTTTTCATAGTCTGTTTCAGACACGTGAATAGAGACTGACTTTCAGTAAAATGGACATAAGTAGAGCCATAGATAGACTCAGAGAAAGAAATCAAGAAATCAAGAATCAGGAAGAAACTGAAAATGAGTTGGGGGGAAAACCCACTGAATTCAACAAATGGGGGGAAAAACCAGATGGAGGTAAGAAGCAAAATAACAAATGGAAAATTATTTAGCTGGGAATAAGGAGAGGAGAGTTATTGAGTTTTTATGATGTTAAACTCTCTTAATTAAACAAGACTTTATTAACCTCTTTTATTTAAAAAAATAAATTCTAATTTAATCTGAATTATGTCACATGTATACTTTATTTCTAAAAGTGGGTGTTCACAACTTGAGTCAGCTTTAGAGAGGTGTTGGAATGTATACAAAATCAGATGTTCTTATTTTTTAAACCCATCCAGTTCACCTGTTTTGGACCTTTGTTTTCCTCTCATAATAGGTAATATTGAAATGTTCTAGGTGGGAAGCTTAGTACATCATCAATCTAGGGTGGAGCAAAACTGAAAATTCTACTCTTTTAAGGATTGGGAGGCTGTTGGTACATGCTGCTCAAATACTTAGTAAATAGCAACTACTTTTAGCTTGCTTTATTGAATATATTGGATTGAGACACCGATAGAAATGTACAGTTATCATTTACATGCACTGATTTCTCTTGACCAAGATTTTTTATGCTTTCATTAATATTACTTGGAATGCTTTACTTGACCTTAAGTGTGATTGAGGGGAATCTTTCTTGGAGTCCGTAGCAGTGCCCTTCACAGAACAGAAACAATGGTAACAGTGGTCATTCCCATGCCACCTTCCCTCCTGCCAGTCTGACTCTGTACCACCACTGAAGTTTTACGTCTCTCTGATAGGATCCTTGACATCTGTTCTCCTGATAAATTTAAAGTAGTTTGTTTATCGGATCAGGTTTTTCTATTGATTTAAGATCTTGTATTCAAAATGTTATTCACGAATACTAGTTTTGGATACATTCGTAAATTTAAACTTTTCAGTGTTTCCCGGTGTTACAATAGGTGATAAAGAGCTTACCTCAGTCCAGCCAGTCTTTTGAAAATCATTTTGGAAAGAAAGCCTCAGAATGGTAAATCTTAAAAAAAAAGGAAAGCAGGTGTCTAGAGCTCAAAGATCTATTATATTGTGAGTAAAAATAGTCTATTTGGAAACAAAGACAGATAGGATGTCAGTGAGGTTTGTAGCATTCTCAGTGTTCTAGAGAACATGCTCTGAAATCAAGTTAATGCTTATGTTTGTAATGGGATAACTTTTCTTCAAATAATTCTTCACACTTCCACTATATTCTGGGAGTCATGGAAAATGAAAAAAGTGTATATCTTAACTTGTGGTTATTATAGTAAAGCAAGTATATAGTTACCTTATTTGTTGTAAAAACAGGATACCTATTTATTTAATAAAAACATTAAATAAAAACTTTAAAAAAAACTTTAAAAGGCAGCAGTTCTGTAGTTGGCATGTGAATTGCTTAGAGTAATGTTTCTTAAAATGTGACCCTAAAGCTACCTTAATCAGAATTACCTGGGTGCTTTAAAAATGTTGGTCCTGTTCCCAGGCCCATTGATTGAGAATCTGGTGGAGAGCCTCAGGAAATCTTATTTTTAATAAGCTCCCAGGTGATTCTGATGAGTGCCAGTATTTAAGAACCCTGTCCTAAGTTCTGCATCTTATTTATAACGATGCTTTTCCATTTAAGCAGTAGTGTCAGTGTATTAAATGTGTACCTATGAAGTAAAAATTAAGTTATATTTATTCTTTCATGTCAGCAAGCAGATCTGATATCATTAGGAAAAGTTGTGTTGGCTTTGGCTTGCAACTCTTTGGCAGGAATTCAGCGAGAGAATTTACAGAAAGCCATGGAACTGGTGACAATCAACTATTCCTCTGACCTGAAGAATCTGATTTTGTAAGTTTTAAAATATGATAAAACGTATATATAATGATTATACCAGATAAAATGAAGCTTTTTTGTTTTAAGTTTGGGTATTGCTTATTTTCATAAGTACCCTTTAACAGTGATTCTAACTGTTCTAGTTTACACTGTGTAAAATCAAGCAAAACACAAACAACTTTATTTCTAAGTATATATTTTTTAGAATAAATTCATAAACCAGTGTGTTTAGTTACTGATGTTTTAAACATTTGGTCAAAGGGCACCCTCTAGAGCTGTAGTGGCATCTACTAGCTACGTATGACCCTTTAAATTGAAATTAATTGAAATTAAAAATTGAGCTCTTCAGTTGCACTAGCCACATTACAAGAAGTCAGTGGCTAACATACCAAACAGCACAGACATAGAACATTTCCATCATCTCAGAGAGTTCTGATGGACAGTGCTGCTCCTAGAGAGTGTGAGAGCTGTCATAAATAAGCCCTAAGATGCAATCCAGTTATGTACTCTATGGCCCAAACACTCATTCCAGAAAGCAAGTATGTAGAGGACCCCATACTTATTTTCCAGTATCTTAAAACTCCAGAGAATCCTTAAGTATAGGTTTGAAATGAGTTTGGCTTAAGAGAAACCCACTGTGGACTGCTGTCACCATAGAAGGACTTCTCCTTGTCTAAGATACATCTGATATTGGGAGATTCCGGAGGGTGGGAAACCACAACCTTCGTTAGAATTATGAGTTATGGGACCGGCCCGGTGGTGCACTGCTACAGTGCGCCGCTTGAGAGCGCGGTGGCGCTCCCGCCGAGGGTTCGGATCCCACATACAGACCGGTTCCCGCTCACTGGCTGAGCGAGGGGCGGGAGCAACACCGAGGGTTGCGATCCCGTTGCCGGTCACGGTCCAGTACGGGCGTGACACTGAGGGTTGCGATCCGTTGCCGGACACGATAAAAGACAAAAAGGAAAAAACAAAAAAAAAGAATTATGAGTTATGGGACCGGCCCGGTGGTGCACTGCTACAATGCGCCGCTTGAGAGCGCGGTGGCGCTCCCGCCGAGGGTTCGGATCCCACATACAGACCGGTTCCCGCTCACTGGCTGAGCGAGGGGCGGGAGCAACACCGAGGGTTGCGATCCCGTTGCCGGTCACGGTCCAGTACGGGCGTGACACTGAGGGTTGCGATCCGTTGCCGGACACGATAAAAGACAAAAAGGAAAAAAAAAAAAAAAGAATTATGAGTTATTCTACAGAAGAGATGCCAGGAAGTGTCTCTTGAAATAATTCTTACTGATCCTAATCAACAGTCTGTTTTAGCTTCCAGCTGTCCTTGCTGATCTTTCTGTCTAGCCTTGGATAATCCAGTTTCTTTTTGGACGAACCCTGGGGTATGGAATTGGAGGATGGAGGATGGGGTTGTCAAACTTTTCTTTGTTACACTGGCATATGTGTCCTGCTTGTGAAAGCACTGGAAACCAGTGGTTGCCAAAATCCTATTAATAATCAAATAAGATGATCTATATTTTAAATGAAAGTATTTGTTTCATATATGATCACAGCAGTGATTCCTCGTCTTAGTTTATAACACCTAGGATATCTCAAATCTCAGGTTATAATCTCTGAATTTTTTTTGTTTAAAAAAGTGGGAGTAGAAGGCATAAATATAACATATTGGCCATATGTTAATAATTATTGAAACTGAGTGATGATACATGGGGTTTCATTATACTATAATGTCTACTTCTGTGTTTGAAATTTTTTTAAATAAAAAGCAAATAAACAAAAAAGTCATATTTTGATAATAACGAACTCAAATTTATGCAGCAGTAAACTGTATCAGGCACATTCAAACTGCTTGATGTCAATAAATTCACTTAAGTCACCCAATAATCTTATAAGTTAGGTACCATTATTAGTCCCATTTTAGAGATGACAAAACTGAGACAGAGACAGGTAAAGTAACTTACCAAAGTTAAGCAGTGATTTAGCTCAACCACAGGGCTCAAGTGCTGGTCCCCACAGGAAGTTCCCCCATTTTAGAAGTAAGCAAAGGACAACAAATTAGTTCCAGTGCAGAGTTTAAGTGGTGGGAACAGCAAATAATCCAACACAGAAGTGAAAGAAAAAACAAAGTACCCACAACCAGAGACAAAGTTTGATATTGACTAGTAACAGTCTCACTTCATCAAAGTACACCTATAACACCTAGAAGGACTGGAAGCCCCTGGGCTCCCAAGCCAGGGAGTGGGGAGGACCTTGGGCCTCAGCCATGCCCCCCGACATCCGCAACCAGCACAGCAAGGACCACCAGCCGCCACAGGATGTGCCGCGGGTACCTGAGCCAGGGCGGTGGGGGGACGAGGACCTCAGCCACACCTCCCTGACACCTGCAGCCAGCCCAGCGACAACCACCAAACCACCACAGGGAGCACCCCAGGCTCCTGAGCTCAGGCAGTGGGGGGATGAGGGCCTCAGCCATGCTCCCCCAACACCCGCAACCAGCCCAGTGATGACCACCAAGCCGCTGCTGGTAGCACCTTGGGCTCTCGAGCTGGAGCACTAGGAGGCCTAGAGCCTCAGCTATGTGTCCCGACATCTGCAACCAGCCTAGTAACGACCACTGAGCTGCATCCAGAAAAACCCTGGGTTCCTGAGCCAGGGGTGGTGAGGGGCCGAGGGCTTCAGCCACACCCCCTGATATCTACAGCCAGCCCAGCAACAACTGAGCCACTGCTGGAAGCCTCCCGGTCTCCCCTGCAAGAATGAGAGCACCACAGGCCTCAACCAGGCCCCCCCTTCCTCTCACCCTATTTCCTTCTCCCTCCCCCTGCCCCTGCCCCCAACTGCTCTGCAACATCTTAGAATTAAAAAAATAAATAAGTAAGCAGACTTAAAAAATATGTATTTAAGCTTTAAAAATGAACTTTAGGGGGTCGGCCCGGTGGCACACTCTGTAGAGTGCGGCGCTTGGGAGCGCGGCGGCGCTCCCACCGAGGGTTCGGATCCCATATAGAGACCGGTCCGCTCATTGGTTGAGCGCGGTGCGGGCGGGACACTGAGGGTTGCGATCCCGTTACCGGTCATAGAAAGGTTAAATAACTTGTCCAAGGTCATATAATTAGTAAGTATATGAGCCAGGATTCAAATCTAGACCAATGGGTTGAGTCTGTACTTTATGGCCAGGTAATAGTCCATTCTGTGGATATGCTATGATTTATTTCTTCGGTTCCCTATGGATGGGCATTTGGGTTGTTCTTTAGTCTTTCGCTAGTGTAAACAATGCTGCAGGAACTAATTTATGCACACTTAATTTTGTGCGTGTGTAAATATAGGCCCAATTATGATTGCTACGTTAGTGTGTATTTCACTAGCTATTCCAGAAGAGTTTACCAGTGTATAATTCCTGAAAGTGCCTCACCAACAATACTTGTGTCAAACTTTCAGATTTTTGTCAGCCTATTAGGTGAGAAATTGCATTTCAGTGCAGTTTTATTTTGTATTTGCTCTTAATGAGCATGTTTGAGTACCTTTTTTGGTTTTGGTCCATTTCCTTTTCTCTCTGTTCATATTCTTTGCCCATTTTTATTTTCAGTTGGCTTACCTGTCTTTTTATCAATGCATAAGAGCTAGAGAGATTCACTATTCTGTGATTTTTTTTTTGAGGTGGTCATTTTTCTGTTTGACTTTGCTCATTTTTTTCCCTATATAGACATTTATATATGTAGTGTAATTGCTAAAACCTTTTTTATGATTCTGGATTTTGAGTCATAGTTAAAAAGGCCTACTCCAAGATTATGAAGGAATTATCTCATGGTTTCTTCTAGAATGTGGTTTCATTTTTTTATATTAAAAGTTTCAATATGTTTAAAAATTATATAGAGTGTGAGGTATGAATCCGGCTTTTTTTTTTTTTTCCTGACAGACTACCTATGTAGCGCAAAAGCTATTTATTGAATAGTCTAGCTTTTCTCCGTTGGTTTGAAGCAGCACCTTTTGCACACTATTTTAATTATTGAAGTTTTAAAATCTTTCTCATCTACATTTCACTGTGTGTTGTTTTGTTATTTTCTTAAAGCTGTTTAATTTTCTGTATAAATTCTAGAATCAACTTGTTTAGTTAAAAAAAAATTAATGAGCCTAATGATAGTTTTATAAGGATGATAACATGTTATGTTTATCAATAAACTTAGGGAGCATTTGTGGTTTTAGATGTTGAGTCAGTCATCTTAACCAAGATGATGGTATGTAATTCTCTTTATTGATGTCTACTTTTATATTCTTCAGTAGTATTTAAATTGTTCTTCATATAGTTAGAGCATACTGAGTTTATTCTTAGGTATTTTGTCTTGTTGCTGTTACAAATGGGAAATTTTTTCCCCATTCTTTCTTTTTACAGCTTGTTATTGGTGTACATGAAAATTACTGATTTCTGTAAATTTTGTAATCTGATACCTTATTGTTTGGATAGTTTTTCAGCAGATTCTCTTGAGTTTCCCAGGTACATAGTCATATCATCTGCAAATAATGATAGTTACATTTTCTCATTTCTAATATCTATACTTTTCATTTCTCTTGAGATTATTCTAAATACTTTACAAATATGACCTAACTTACTCCTCCTAACAACCCTGTTTGGAGGTACTGTTGTTATTCCCGTTAAATAGAAATTAAGTCATAGAAAGGTTAAATAACTTGTCCAAGGTCATATAATTAGTAAGTATATGAGCCAGGATTCAAATCTAGACCAATGGGTTGAGTCTGTACTTTATGGCCAGGTAATAGTCCATTCTGTGGATATGCTATGATTTATTTCTTCGGTTCCCTATGGATGGGCATTTGGGTTGTTCTTTAGTCTTTCGCTAGTGTAAACAATGCTGCAGGAACTAATTTATGCACACTTAATTTTGTGCGTGTGTAAATATAGGCCCAATTATGATTGCTACGTTAGTGTGTATTTCACTAGCTATTCCAGAAGAGTTTACCAGTGTATAATTCCTGAAAGTGCCTCACCAACAATACTTGTGTCAAACTTTCAGATTTTTGTCAGCCTATTAGGTGAGAAATTGCATTTCAGTGCAGTTTTATTTTGTATTTGCTCTTAATGAGCATGTTTGAGTACCTTTTTTGGTTTTGGTCCATTTCCTTTTCTCTCTGTTCATATTCTTTGCCCATTTTTATTTTCAGTTGGCTTACCTGTCTTTTTATCAATGCATAAGAGCTAGAGAGATTCACTATTCTGTGATTTTTTTTTTGAGGTGGTCATTTTTCTGTTTGACTTTGCTCATTTTTTTCCCTATATAGACATTTATATATGTAGTGTAATTGCTAATTATGATTCTGGATTTTGAGTCATAGTTTAAAAGGCCTACTCCAAGATTATGAAGGAATTATCTCATGGTTTCTTCTAGAATGTGGTTTCATTTTTTTATATTAAAAGTTTCAATATGTTTAAAAATTATATAGAGTGTGAGGTATGAATCCGGCTTTTTTTTTTTTTTCCTGACAGACTACCTATGTAGCGCAAAAGCTATTTATTGAATAGTCTAGCTTTTCTCCGTTGGTTTGAAGCAGCACCTTTTGCACACTATTTTAATTATTGAAGTTTTAAAATCTTTCTCATCTACATTTCACTGTGTGTTGTTTTGTTATTTTCTTAAAGCTGTTTAATTTTCTGTATAAATTCTAGAATCAACTTGTTTAGTTAAAAAAAAATTAATGAGCCTAATGATAGTTTTATAAGGATGATAACATGTTATGTTTATCAATAAACTTAGGGAGCATTTGTGGTTTTAGATGTTGAGTCAGTCATCTTAACCAAGATGATGGTATGTAATTCTCTTTATTGATGTCTACTTTTATATTCTTCAGTAGTATTTAAATTGTTCTTCATATAGTTAGAGCATACTGAGTTTATTCTTAGGTATTTTGTCTTGTTGCTGTTACAAATGGGAAATTTTTTCCCCATTCTTTCTTTTTACAGCTTGTTATTGGTGTACATGAAAATTACTGATTTCTGTAAATTTTGTAATCTGATACCTTATTGTTTGGATAGTTTTTCAGCAGATTCTCTTGAGTTTCCCAGGTACATAGTCATATCATCTGCAAATAATGATAGTTACATTTTCTCATTTCTAATATCTATACTTTTCATTTCTCTTGAGTGATTGTGTGAGCTAGTATTTTAAGTAATAGTAATGACAGTTTTGTTCAAAATTGAAAGCATTGTTCCGTTGTCTTCTAACTGCCAGACAGATTCAAAGCCATCTTCTTTCTAAATTCTTCCCTTTCCCACAAGCTTAGATTTTTTTCTTTGTTACTGATACTCAGAAATTCAGCATGATGTGCTTTGGTGTGGATTTTTGATTCATAATGATGAGTAACAGGTGGGCCATTTTAAGTTTGGAAATTCTTATGTCCTTCAGTTCTGGAAAATGGTCTTCATTTTTTTTCAATAACTTTTTTTCCTTTTCTCTTTTTGGAATTCTCATTGCTCAGATGTTAGACCTTTGCAGTAGGTTTTCTAATATCCTCTTCTCCTGTTTTCTGTCCTTATCTTTTTGTTCTGCTTTCTGGGCAATTATCTCAACTTTATTTTATCTAAAATTAAAGTTTTTTCTAATCCTCCTTTGAATTTTTTTTTGGTGACTGCCCAGTACAGGGATCAAACTCTAGATCTTGGTGTTATCAGCACCACACTCTAACCAACTAAGCTAACCAGCCAGCCTCTTTGAATTTCCAGGAACTTTTCTGTTTTCTGAATATTTGTCTTATACCATCTAATTCTTGTTTCTCTGAGGGTGTCAAATATAGTTTGTTTTTTCAAGTTTCAATTGTTTTCTGCAGTATCATAGGAAACAAGGGTTTGCTTTATTTTGTTTTGTTTCATTCTCTCTCTGAAATATTTCTGATCTTAGCTGTCCTAGAGGTCCTAGAAAGCTATAGGAAGCTCTGTATGGGGGCAGTGATTGCAGAACGTCGAGCTTTCCTGTGTGATAAACTAGTGTAGTAATACTGTTATGTATGATTTTTGTTTCTTTTTGGTAGACTCCCAAATGTCGCCATTTCTCATGAGCAGCTCACCATTCCCTGAAAAGAATCTTCCAACCTACTGTCTGTGGTATAAGCCTGACAGCCAAGGTTTGGGAGCCAAGCAGGGGGAAGGTATTTGTTGAATAGTGTCTCACCCGCCACTCCTCAGTTCCTCATCTCCTGCTTTGCCTGACATCACTGAGGCTGGAGCTTCTCTGATTCATCCTTTCTAGAATGCACACCTCCAGATTTCTGCTAGGCAGAGGTGCAGGTGGGGTTGAGAGATGAATTATCTGTGAGCTGTTTAAAGAACCTTTCCTCAGCTCTGCTGTTTTCAGCCTTAGTCCATAGCTGCATCTTCAGTAGTCCCCGGCGGCTTCAGTTCCTGAGCCTCACAGTGTGGCTTGCTTCTCGTGGACTTCCCCTTCTTGCACCTCTTGTAGCATTAGGGTTCAGTTTGATTGGGTCTGCTAAGTCATACCATTCACCCACCTGCTTCCCACCTTCCAAATTGTTGTGACTATCTCTTGTCCGCTACTGTGGCTTCATCTGATCCCTTTGTCTTGTGTTTATACACCCTTTTTAGACATTTACTATTAATTGGGTGGGCTTTTGAAAGAGAGCAGAGATCAATGGGTATGTTTAATATGCATTTTAATTGGAAGTCCACAGAGTGACCTTTGCAAAACATATATATGATTGTATTAAAACTATGTGGTGGGCTTCCCTACTGGTTCTTAGAATAAAGACCCAGTTTTTTAACATGACCTAAGGCTACATAGTCTGATTCCTACCTACCTCTCATCCTTGCTATAGATCGGCCTTTTTTTTCTTTCTTTAATTTTCTCCTCTCCCCTCTTGCCTTTTCTCTTTCTTTAGTTTTCTCCTCTCCCCTCTTGCCTTTTCTCTCTTTGTACTTGTCTTCTCTCTGTCTGCCTCCTTGACTTTACTCTCCCTCCTTCTCTCTGCTAGTATTTTCTCTTTTTCTTTTATTCTCTCTTCTCTCCCACCCCATCCAGACACACTGACATTTCTTAAGTTATCTCAGTGCTTCGTGCCATCCTTTACAAACACTGATCCCCCTGACTAAGGGGCATCCTTCCTCTGGGAAGAGTAGCCACTACTGGCTCCAGAAAACCTTCCTTGCCCTCCCAGATGAATTCATGTTTCTGTTCTCTACCATATCCCTTTCTTTTAATAGTGTTATATAAATATGTAATTATAATTTTCTTTGGTTATTTCAGTAACATCTGTTTCCTTAGACTATAAGTTCCTAAGGTTACTGAAAACTAACTGTGGTCATCTGGTTCTCCAGTTCTTTGCAGCTTGATATCAGATGGAATGGTAGGAAACCAGATTCTACCTCCTTTTTGTTTCTAAACATTTTTCTATTTTATGCTTATTGATGAAGTGAAAGACATATCTGACCATTTCTCTCTACTCTATAATCTACAGGGTGGGTGGAGAAAAGAATATTCTTTGTAACCTTGGTCTAAAGATATCTAAGACATATTTTTCTTTTTTCCCCATCTTATCTAATGGTAGGGGCTGAAATGAGGAAGTGATATAGACCAGGCATGCATAAGGGATGATTGCCCTGAGAATTGAGAATTGGAAACTGGAATTTATATACTTTCATGTTCAGTGAGACTGTTTTTTAAAACACTACACAAATAAACCCTAATTTCTTATTTATTGGGGAAAAAATTAAACTAGGGGGTTGAGTCTGAAAAATAAACATATGGCCATGTGGCACGCAGCTTGAGTTACTGAGGTGACATGTGACCTTCCCTCAGGTTTCAGAAGGATCCTGCTTGGTCAGAGACTGGAGACCGTTACCTTTTGAAACTGTTTAGGGATCATCTTTTCCATCAGGTGACAGAAGCAGGTGCTCCCTGGATCGACCTCAGTCATATCATTTCTTGTCTTAACAAGGTAATTTGTATCTGGATTTTTGAGATAATAATGCTACGTATAATTCATAGAGTTGTATCATCTACAGATACCAGGAGCCTTAAGAAATCAGGATATGTTCTTTCCATAGTCTGTAAGGCGTTTTATTAATAACATTTTCTGGAATAGGATTTTTAATACCTGTATGAATAATTCCAGAATTTTTTTATTGTGATAAAATGTGACAAAAATGACTGTGTTTCCCACTTTATACTGTGTTTTATTGACATGTTATTTTGTTATATTAAGTAAAACTATGACTGGGAAAAACAGAAAAATAATTTTGTGTTGAAATATCTTTTAAAAATTGAATCCCTTTGTTCTAAATCCTTGTGAGTCATTTTGAATGTTATCAGTTCGCTACAGGTATTATAATCAAGTATTGTAACAATAAGAACACAATACTGGTAACATCAGTAGGCCCAGCTGTTATAAATGGTAAATTAGAAAATTAGATGAATTAAGTAGATAGAAATATATCATAAACTTATTTGAGAGGTGAGCTTAAATGTTTTTGAAAGGGCTGGAAGAGGTACAATTTATGGGGGAAAGAAGGAACAGATTTTACTTATGAATTACTCGCAATTACAGAGTTTAGTGCTGTCTCCCGAAGTAAACTCTAATCTTTTTATAAGGTATGTTTAAACCAGGGGTTGGAAAACTATAGTCCGTGGGCCAGATTGACTCCACAACTTGTTTGTACAGCCTGCAAGCTAAGAATAGTTTTACATTTTTAAACGGTTTTTTGTTTAAAAGTAACTGAGACTGTGTGTGTCCCCCCAAACCTAAAATATTTACTATCTGACCCTTTATAGAAACATTTGCTGACCTTTGTTCTAAACTGTCCCTAAATCATAAGTAACAAAGAAAATAACTGCTATAGCACATGATTTAGAACTGTTAATGCACAGTGTGGTAACTCTTCAGGGAAAACGTTGAGGTGTTTTGTTTTTAAGTGCTACTTTGCCTTGTTTGAATTTCCTTAAAACTCTTTAGAGAGTATTGTCAGTAGCCTACATTAAGACAGCACAAAACTATGTACCACTGAACTAAACCAGTATGATTTATGTATTCATTTTCCCTTTATTTCTCTTAAGGGGAAAATATTTTCTGGAGAGCAATGAGTGGAGAGTAATTCTACCAGCTTTTAGAACGTAGTATTCATAGTATCAAAGCACCAGAAATTAAAAGTACATAGAGCTAGTATAAACACTGACGAGGAGATCCTATGGAATAAGCCACAGACTTAAGTGAAGATTAATGAATATTAGGATAATTGAAAATTTGAAGAAAATTCTATGTTATATCATAAAACACCTAGTAGTCAATAATATTTAGCCCAACCCTGAAGTATGACAATTTTCGGAGTTTGATAAATTAAAAGGGAAGGATGGCCATATTGATTATATAAAAATTAAGATTTTACATAAGCTTATTTTGGTAGAAATGACAATTTAACTGGTAAAATGATTTGAACATTCAAACCTTCAGTGAGTTTTAAACATATTTTAATGAATCAATTAATGAAATAAGCCAAGAAAAAACATACATTGAAAACTAACAAAAAGTGAAAGCCATAACAAGACAAGTTATTTGATGGACTAAGGATTAGCATTTATACTTTATGAAAGACCTCACTAAAATATTACTGCCAAATCTCAACAGATAAGTGGGTAAAGATCACAAACGGCTGCCGTTCATATAAGCAGAAATAACAAAAGTAAATGTATGAAAAAAGTTTGATGACAGTAGTTAATGAAAAATGTAAATTAAACTAGCACAGCACTCATTCGATGTGGAGTTGCTAGTTAATTGTTACAACTCAGTGGTGTCTGATTGATATCCTTTGGAAAACAATTAGGCTGTACATCCTAAACTATGTTATATTATTTATACTTTAAGGATTTCTCCTAAGGAAAAAAATTTAATACTTTGTACAGAGAAAAATTAAGTAGATAAATATGTTCCTTGCATTGTATGTAATTTGTAGTACAGAAGAACTGGAAAATATTGGGGGAATAATTATATTTACCAAGTGGATGGAGTGTAATGAAAACAAATGATAATTAGAGGCTGACTGGTTGGCTCCGTTGATTTAGAGCACAGAATTATAACACCAAGGTCAAGGGTTTGGATCCCCATACTGGCCAGAAGCCAAAAAAAAAAAATGTCAGTTAAGTATAAGAGAAAGGTAGAAACATAGGGCAGTGCTTTTTTGAAAAACATCTGAGTTTGGGTGGGAGGAGGGAAAGAGGAATAGGTAAAGGGACGTGAAAATCAACTACATTGTATTGTATATTGATAAATTAAAATAAAAAATAAATTTTTAAAATAAAATAAATAAAATTAAAAAAAGAAAAACATCTGAATTGAAAGTTATGTATGTACTGATTAGTGATGTAAAATATTTATGGATATCTGAAAGAGAATGACAATTTTTTTTTAATATTTCGTTTTCTATTATTGCAAATATCATTCTAAAATAGATATAGTACCTTCTCTTCTGCATGGTATGAACTTCATATTTTGTGTATCTGTTTCAGCTAGATGCTGGTGTGCCAGAAAAAATAAGCCTGATTTCCAGAGATGAGAAGAGTGTACTTGTGGTGACTTACAGTGACTTAAAGCGCTGCTTTGAAAATACTTTTCAAGAACTGATTGCAGCTGCAAATGGTCAGTTGTAGTATTTGCTGAAAAAGCCTGCAGGACATGACTGAGGAACTTGACCAACAGCAAATTGCACTACAGCTGAACTGTTTTCATCATCTCATTTCACATTTGGGAAACAAACAGGAGATGAGCAAAGCTGCTTGCACTTCAGTCAGGTACACTGTTACTTGAACGGAAGAATGTTTTACTTATCCAAGAGCTATGGCTGCCATTGGAGGCTATGTCTGTGAAGAATTTATTTTAGATTAAGGAACATCATCAGGTGAATGATATTCCTGCTTTTGTTTTTTCCACTTGTATATGCACTAATTTTAATTTTTTAAAGACTTTTTTCTGATCTTTGAACTTTTGCCACATTGTATACTTATTAAGGGAAACTATTTGCAAGGACATTTTTGGGAAACAATGCTGGGCAGCATTTTTGCCTTTGAGGGTTGCAGAATTTGCTCTTTTTGGGATGGGTTGCCCTGAAGAACATAGTGGACCAGGTAAATAATTTCAGAGAAGTACAGTATAGTGCGTAATTCTTGTAAGAGTATCGTATGCAAGCTCTGTATGCCACCCACTGTTAGTTCAAATTGAGATTTTTTGTTTTGTTTTGTTTATAAGAACACACAAAGAGAAATATCAGTGAATTGTTGGATATGAATTCCCCTGTTGATTTAAATCTTTTCTGAATGAGGATTGGCTATCTTATCTGAAGGAGCACATACAGCTTTTTGCTCCAAGTTCAACCAGAGCCCTTTTTTAAAAAAGATGTTTACCTGCTAGTCAGATAAATTTACATTTATGCAATTTTTTTAATAGAAAAAAAATAAGAAATTGTGTTAAAGGCCTAAAGTTCAGGACTATATTACTTTAGGTTCTTTCCAGTTTACTTCTTTTGTATAAAGTTCTATTCTTTGAACCACAGCTTTATTATGGTACTTTACACTGGATACAGACACAGAGACACTGTTCGGAAGATGAACTAAACAGCAGTGGTCTGGCAACAAGAGCTTTCTGGTGTTTTACAGCCTGAATCTGGAGGGATAACGATCTGCTGTGCCTTTGCAGTCACTGCTTAGCCCAAAGTAATAGTACTTTTGATAATAACTCACTCTATGGGATATTCCTGAATAAGTCCATCTCAAAAGTTTGGAATTTTCCTCCTCTTGACTTTCTTAATATTTGGACGTGTAGTTGTCGCCAAACTTGGGTATTCATGGAATTTCTAGTTAATGAAATACCTATACTTTGATACTGAAGACTGCCAAATACATAGGAATTTTTTTTTTTTTTCTTAAAAAACAGTAATGACTGTATCTCCTTTCCCAGCACTGAATGTTTTACTAGCACTGGGTGCTCACCATGCAACTATGAAGAAAATGTGGAAACTCAAAAAAGGTCAGGACAGACTCCCAAGCACTTGCAACTGATGTTACTGTCTTCAATTTTAATAATTATACATATTTGTACATTTCAGAGAAGTTTTTACTATTTCTCTGTCCACTTTTTATAAGCTTTAAAATGATTTTCTCTGCCTTGAGATTTGCATCAAGAAAAAGCACCTCTCTTCACCTGAAAGCTTTGAAGACTAGAGACACGCTTTACATGTTTTAACAAGTGTGTTTGAGTCCACGTTTGGTAGCATCAGTTGTTGAGTTAAAAAGAAAATCAATTATTGCATTTGATCTGGATGGATTTTAAAAGAACATAATGTTCAATATTCAATGGATAATTAACATTTGCCACCATAATGTTCTTTTTTATGTAAAAGGAACAAGAACTTGGAGACATTAACATGCAGAAGTCTTCTATCATTAGCTCATGTATTTGAGGAAGAGCAGCTGTCTTTTTATATGTTTTTTGACAAATCATATTGTAATTCTTTTGTACAAAAAAGAACTTGTATTCTAGAAGAAATATGAAATGCTTAATTTATAAGCGGGCTGGAGATTTTTTTCCAATATTATTTTCTTTGAAAATGAAAAGGGGATCATCTATTTTAGTTTTGGGGTCTGGGAACTTTTTGAAAATTTAATTTGTGGACCAATGTTTTGTGAAAGCTAAGGAAGGATAGGGGTCAAATAGGGCTTGACTTTCATTCTGTATAGACCAGCAAACTTCCTTCTGCAAGGCAAGTTCACATCGCAAACCCAAGAATGTCTGCACCATAAATGCTAGTTTGCTTCAGCCCCTAGTAACCTCAGGACTTGGTTTGAATATAAAAGATAGACAGCTGATATGTTTTCATGAGTAAATATTGTCATCCAGAAAACAGTTGGTGTCAGGTAATGCATATTTTTTTAAGCTTTGTTTTATATTTATTTTTCATTAGTTTTTATTGGGAATGGTTTTCAAAAGAACTCTCAGTTCTGCTTAGGTGTTTTTTTGGGGGGAGCCCTCTTTTCCATACTGTAATTTCATTTAAGAGGTTGTCTAAAAGTTAGTCTTTTTCATTCATAGGAAGATTTTAATATCTGAGGAGAGTCAAATTAAAGGATATAGGCTTCCCATACCTTCCTGTTATAACAGATAAAAGCACAGAAAGGACAACCCTTGAAATCATGTAACATTGGTCATTTCAGTTTTTTGTACCTATTTTGAATTCTGTGAGTGTATTTACTTCATTGTAAATATTTTTGAGGGTACCTTTATATTTTGCTTTTTGACCTTGGTTCTGTGATTTGGATGTCAACAACTTCCCTAAAAAGCACCAGTATGTTAAAAATCTCATGTCATGATCCCAATGTGTTATTCATCTTTAATCCTGTTTTCAGTCTCTATGTGTACAGCAGTATTTTTAATAAAGAATTACAGATATAAATTTGTCTCTTTTTTTTTCCACCAGTTAATGTAACCAGATGATGGTTGTCTTATGCTTGGGTTTTAAAAGGTTGTATATTACCTATGTATTTTGGAGGAATTTTCATCTTTGGATGAAATGATAGCAGGTGTATTCATTAATTTATTAAGTATTTGTTAAATGCCAACCTACTGTGTCCTTGAATCTGTTCAAGGCACTAAGACTATAGACATGGGGACTTGGTATTTACAAAATATATAGTTATACCTAAACATTTAAATATAATACACGGCTAACTGTAGTTTAGGAGAGGCTATTTATGCGAAAGGATAGAGATACATCGCTAGTCTTTGATTCAGTACTTAATTTACCCTGTAGGTGATGGGCGTCCCTACACCCAGATTTTCCAGATACGTTATTCAGGGTATAAGGATAAAGAAAATATGGTAAAATATTAACACTTGTTGAACCTGGGTAGCGTGTATTTATTGTGGGGGTTTTTTTTCCCCCTGTATGTATGAAATTTCTGTACGTATGAAATGAAAAGTTGAAAAAACTATAGTACGGAATAGAAGGTGGTAAGGGGTTTAAGGCGTAGGTGAAGGGTAACTAGAGTAAAAAGAATGGAGGGATTATTTCCAAGTGAAAGACCGGTGCATTGCTTTCAGGAATTGAGAGAAGTGCAGGAGAGCCCTTGTGTGGAATACTGAGAGAAATCCATGGATTCCCTGGGAATCAAAATGACCATTCTAAGTTCATGGGAAAAAAGGGAGACTAGTCTGCTTAAAATAGAAGGTGTGTTTGGAGAGTCTTTTTAGTTTTAATTTCTTAGGGGAAAACATTTAAAATACTGTTAAAGTTAGACCGATATTACATTTGATACACTTGGTAAATGGAGCTATAAAGGCTTTATCATTTTTATCTCTCTGAATGGTCTGAAACAGCAGATAATTCTTCCACTTTTAAAGCACACAAAGGGACACCTCTGTAAAATCTCTCTGTATACACTGCAGGGGCAGAGGGAGGAAAGAGGATTTTGAAACCCATGTTTTTAAAAGTTATTGAAAACTATATGGCATGGCGGTTAAGAATGGTTAACCTGGATGGAATAAGATTATCTGAGTTGAAATATTGGCTCCACCACTTAGAGCTCTGTGATCTTGACTAAACCACTTACCACTCAGTACCACAGTTGAATAAATTGGGATTTGCTCATTCATGAAATATTTATTAAATGCCTGTTATATGCCAAGCATTGTTCTAGGAACCAAGGGAAAATTTGTGACCACAACAGACCGTTTTCTGCTTTTAAGATCTTCCATTTCTAGTGGGGATAAGACAATTAAGTATATGCTATGTCGGAAGGTAATAATGGAGGAAAACAAAACAGGGTCAAGGATGTGGGTAGGGGTGCCAGGTTTAGCAAGTTAAAAATAGAAAACACCCAGTTGAATCTGAATTTCAAATAAACGATAACTTTTTTTTAGCATAAGTAGGTCTCAAGTATTTTATGGGACATACATGCACTTAAAAATTATATGTCCCCAGTATCGCATGGGATATATTTTTACTAAAAAATTCTCTGTTGTCTATCTGCAATTCACATTTACCTGGTTAATTCCACATGAGGTCGCCCGGGAAGGAGGCCTCACTGTCAATGCAATATTTGAGCAAGAGTTCAAAGGAAGTGAAGGAGCCAGCCGTCCGTGCGGATAACTGAGGGAAAAGCGTTCCAGGTGAGGGAATGTGCTAGGCACGTTTGAGGAACGGCATAGAGGTGCTTAGTGCAGAGTAAGTAGGAGGTGATATCAGGACGGTAATGGGGAAGGGGTTGTACTTGTAGGCCATTTTAAGTATTTTGCCATTTACCTTCAGCGAAAGGGGATACTGCAGGAGGATTTTGAGCAGAAGAGTAACGTGATAACATTTTAAAGGGATCACTGTGGCTGCTGTGTTAAGAAACAGATGGGGAGGAGGTGAGTGGTGGGAGCAAGGAGGCTACTTAGGAAGCTCTTGCAATATGTCAAGTGAAAGGAGTGAGGATTTGACTAGGGTGGTAGCAGTAGAGGTGGTGTGAAGCGGTTGGATACTGAAAATATTTTAAAGATCGAGCCAACAGAGATGTCCTGATCCATTGAATGTGGAGTAAGAAAGGAAGAAACAAACCAAGAGTGACCCTTAAGGTTTGGCTTGCTGCTGACAGGATGGAAGACTATTGAATTGAAAGAGACTTGTAGGAACAAGGAGTTTTGGGGGGCCAGGGCAGGGAGGATGGGGAAGTGGGGAAAGATGATTGGGAGATTGGTCTGGGGCAAATAGGTTTGAGATGTTTACTACACATTTGTTCTGGTTATTTACTGTTTTGTAACAAATGACTCCAAACTTGACAGCATAAAACAAGCATTTATTTGTCCAGTGATTCTGTGGGTCAGGAATTTGGGCAGGGCACAGCAGGAATGGCTTGTCTGTGCTCCATCGTGTTTGAGGCCTCAGCTGGGAAAATTTCAATGGCTGGAGACTGAGACAACTTGAAGGTCGGGCTCATCTGGGGACTGTCTATGGGAGCCCTGACACATGGCCTCTCCGTGTGGCTTAGGCTTCTCCAAGCATGACGATGGGTTTCATAGTGGGAACTTTTGGAGAGTAAGTGTACCTAGAGACTGGTAGAAAGTGCATGATCTTTGACCTGGCCTTCAAGTCATGCAGTGTCACTTCTGCCACATTGTGGTGGTTACAATTGAGTCACAAAGCCAGCTCTGATTCTAGGGGAGGGGGATTTGATGGGAGAGTGGCAAGGGCACATTGCCAAAGGTCATGTGAAATGAAAGGTATCTTTGAAAAATTAGTCTGCCAGGGCATCCAGAGCAGATGTCAGCTCCCCTTCCAGATCCCTGTACCACTTGCATATATATGAGTTTGAGGTTGAGGGGAGAGATCTGGTCTGTACATGAAGGTCATTGTATGGATACCAGTTAAAGCCCTGAGATTGGTTGAGATCATGAAGGGAGTTAGTATAGAGAGGAGAAAAGCTCCAACAGCAGAGTCCTGAGGTAACTGGAGCAATGCTCTAAGGTCAGGGAAAAGAGGTAAAATCAGTGAAAAAGATAGCAGTAGCCAGTGAGATAGGAAGAAAACATGTCATGTTCTGGAATCAAAGTGAAGAAGGTGTTTTTAGGAATAAGGGTCAAGCTGCTGACGTGTCAAGTGGGAATTGGCCACTGGATTTAGCAATATGGAGGTCACTGATAACCTTGGCGATTTCAGTGAGCACGAGCATGGGAGCTAGATTTGAGCAGGTTTAAGAGTGACTGAGAGGAGAGGAGATGGAAGCAAGTAATATAACCAACTCCTGCAAGGAATTCTGCTCTAAAGGAGAATAGAGAAATAGGGTGGTAGCTGGAGGAGAAAGTAGGGATGAGATTTTTTTTTTTTTTTTTTTTTTGACCGGCAACGATCGCAACCCTCAGTGTCACGCCCGTACCAGACCAGGACCGGCAACGGGATCACAACCCTCGGTGTCGTGCCCACACCGCGCTCAGCCAGTGAGCGGGAACTGGTCTGTATGTGGGATCCGAACCCTCAGCGGGAGCGCCGCCACGCTCCCAAGCGGCGCACCGTAGCAGTGCGCCACCGGGCCGGCCCAGGGATGAGAATTTTGTTTTGTAAAATGAGAGAAATAATAGCTTGTTTGTATGACCCAGTGGGAATAGGGGAAAATTGGTGATGGTAAGAGGGTGATGAATTTTGGGAGCAGTGTCTTTGAGTTGTGAGAGGAAGGGGTCAAGTGCGCCGGTGTGAGTTTTGGGTTGGCCATCTAGAAGTATGTGAGCAGATGCCAGCGGGTGGGGAGACGTGAGGGTGGGATACTGGACAGGTCCTTTTTGGTTAATTTTCCCATTGAAGAGAAGAGCATATTAATAGTACCTATCGTGTTGGGTTGCTTTGGAAATTAAATTAGTTTATTCCTCTAAAACACTTGGAATTGTTGCTGGCATATATTAAGCATTCAAATGCTAGCAATTACTAGCTACCAGTGGTTCACAAACACCAATCTGTGGAACAACATTTGTTTGTCAGCTTTTCCTAGTACAAATGAAATGGAAAAGGATAATATAGGTTTGTTTCACATATATAGTTAATATATTTTAGTCTGATGTTAAGTCCTTCTGCCTTTTTTAAGTGGGTTTTTCTTCTATGAAAAGTTGTGGTAGTAGATGGTATTTTTCTCTTAATAATTTTGTATAGAATAGCATATGTACATACATACATATATAAAGATTTACAAATGTATAGCCCAGTGAATTATATCACAAAGTGAACACACCTGTGTACCACCACCCAGATCAAGAAATAGAACATTCGTAGCATCTAGCTGGGTTTTTGGTTTCTTTTGTTTTTTTCTCCCTTAAATTGTCCTTATTTCACAAAATAGAAGGCTGGCCATCCCTGTGTTGGGACCCAGGATATTTTTGAAATTTCCTGGCCTGTGAAACCCTGAAGTCTGGTAATGTGTTTAACACCGAAGAGTCCAATAAACCTTACTAGGCCATCCTTAATGCTGGAGGAAAAGAAAAAAATCAATTCCCAAATGTGCTATAAGTTTCTACAGTCATGAGAAAATTTCTAAACTATGACGGGACACTGATTCCTCAAACATTCTTCAAATCATTTGCCTAAATGAGTGACTTTACTCATCATGAAAACCAATGCCAAAGGATTTCAGATTCTTTAAGATAAAATGCCTCTTGCCCCCTGTGCTGATCCCTGTACCACCAGTGGCAAGGGGAAAAAAAGCCTCTGGCCCTCTTCAGTTAACCACAAGTTTACTCAATGCCAAAGGATTTCAGATTCTTTAAGATAAAATGCCTCTTGCCCCCTGTGCTGATCCCAGTACCACCAGTGGCAAGGGGAAAAAAAGCCTCTGGCCCTCTTCAGTTAACCACAAGTTTACTGAGATTTTACCCTTTTTCTCGTCTTTGTCGCAAAGTAGGTAGGCTTCACTTTTCCCCTTCTGGTGTCTCTCCAATCTAGTTTCCTTACGTTACTACACAGGTAATAGTGTGACCACTTTCTAAGACACGGTGTTGGCCATTTATCCTATGTCTAGTAATTATCACCTGAGTTGTTTAGGACGTAATCCACAAAACAACATGGAAGAATTCTTAGCTGATGTACTTTTCTTAGGGAAGTTCCTGTGCTTTAGACTTTTGCCTGTTATTTTCTGTGGTTTCCTCCACACGACCTCTAGTACGCACCCTGTAATTATGGTAATTGCTTATCAGCCGAAGAGGAGGGCTTGGAGAAGACTGCTCCTTTTTAATTGAGGGCATTTTCATCTGCAGCTGGCACTCTCTGGGTGTATGCTTTACTCGTTATCGTGATCTTATTCATTTTAGTGTTTAGTTTTCTGGCCAATGTGCCTGGTTTGATTTTGTTTTTTATTTACTGTTTGTAGAGTCCAAGTTGCTCAGAGCATCCATTTTGGGGCACACATAGAAAGCTCTTTGCCCTCTCTTTAGCAGTGTTTGCTTTATCTTTCTTGTGCTGTGTTTAATAATTGGTATTTAATGAGATCTCCCAGAACACCAGTCCCCCAACCCCAGGGATATCTATGACCCCTTTTTTCACTTACAAGCAAATCAAGGAGAAAATATGTAGATGTTTTTAGAAGTTAATTTTATTGTATGAAGATAGTATACAAAATACATTCATCATGACTAGAAATGTAGGACCAAATCATGTCTTACTTATATCTGTTGTGTATATTCTTTGTTTGTATAAAAGTAACTTTAAAATTCCAGTTTCCTTAAATAGTTATGCACAAAACACGCACACATTCACACACATATACGTATAGTTACTGCTACTGTCAGTCAAAGATGTGCTCCTCCTCTAAGTCATTTTAAATGGGGCCGGCAAGTATCTGTTTCATGTTGGACATTCTTACGAGCTGGGAAACAAGGCATAACTCAGAGACCTATGGAACATTTTTCAGATTTGAACAAATTTGTCCCAGGGGCTACAACTAATGTCTGAACATTTCTTGGACTAACTAAAGACTTGCACGTGGTTTCCGTCCCATTCCACCCACGCTGTGACATGTACATTATCTCACAAACCATGAAAGGAAGTGCTTGGTCTTTGTTAGCGCCAGTCATTTTTGTCATAAGTGGCAAATGGTTCTAACATCTAATTTTCAGGGCTGTTTTAATGAACAAGCACTTTGCAAATAGGTTTATCTTCATTATTACAAGCTTTCATTTTTCTTTCTACGTTAAGACTCCAGATGGAACCATTTTTTGACTTACAGACTCATGTAGGCTACAAACCTGAGTCTGAAGAAGCTGAATAACAAAATTCTAACAGGTTTTTTTTCTCTTTTGGAAAAAGGGCATTTACTTACCCTTTTGATTAATGACTGAGTGAGATAATTGAAATCAAGACATATGTAGTTAAGGTTTTCTTTTTTATCAATAGTTGCTCGGTCCTTATCTGATTTGAAAAAAGTAGAAAATTGATTTGGGTCTTTTATTTTCTTTACGTTGAGCATCTTTCTAATTATCTGATTTATAATTTGCCAGCAGTCACAGGTGGTTTTATGTATGTAAAGAAGAGGAAGAACGAAAATTTCCCCTCTTCTGGCCTAGCCTGATGGTTTGGATTTAGTTCTTGGCGGAGGGAGAGGCCCCCCGAGGGAGCCACCACGGGGCACCACTGTCTCACCTGGGAATGCGCTGACTCTTCCATTTCTTCATACAAAGAACCTTTAAACAAGAATGTGGCACACAGAGAAGGAAGCATACATTCTTCTGTTTCTTAGAGTTCAGGTTCTAGAGTTAAGTTACACACATAAAAGGAAGCATGCCCTTCTCTTCCGGAAGCAGCAACTTGCCATTGCCCATCCAGCTTTTGACTGGCTCCAGAAGGTACATATATCCTAAATACATAGACCATAACTTGCATAAATAGCATCAAAGAGAACCAGCTGAGAGATCCAGGGCCCACTGATCTTTAGGCCCTGAAAAGTAGGCCCCTCTTCTACCCTTTTCCCATCATCCTCAGACCCAAAGCAAGGCCCAGTGCAGATGAAAATAGGCTTTTCTCCTATTGATGGCTCATTAATATCCTGAATCCCAACTGTAGACATACCTTGCATAAATCACATACCACCTTTCTTCTCAAGGAGCATAAAGTGCTTAATAAACATTGGTTAATGTTCTTCTACATCCTGCCAGATCAGCATGAGACAGTGGACTCCCATTAAATAAAAAAGACACATGATTGACTTCCTGTGCTTTGGGTCCCAACTGCTTTGGTGAGTTGGTTTGGTTGGTATAGAGATGGTGTTTTCACTCTGCCTTGTTTTCTTATTCCATCAGTCCTAGTTTTGGAACAGAAAAAAACTCTCTACAAGACTACATGTTCATTCTCCTCAGGTTCCTTTTATAACTAACTGTACAAAACAGGATGATATAGAAAATTCAGTTGTGTGTTAACTATACATTAATACTCGGCATAGAATCTGACATTATTTTTTTAAATGTGGCTTTAAGCCCAATCCTAACAGACCAAACTGATTCCACTTAGCTTCCCATGAACAAACCTGGCTCTGGGTGAGTTTTCAGTGTATCTTGCTAGAGGGGCCAAGAGTACAGGCTCAGAGCTGGGCACCACCCTCAGTGCTATAAACCAAAACATGCCACGGAAGTGGGCATAGGACCAGTCCCACAGGTAAAGTTTAAGATTTGCTTTAGTTCTAAAAACTGTGTGTCCTTTACTTGCCTCTTAGAAGGCAGAAAATGTCCCCTCCTCTCTGTCCTGTCTGCTCCTGGCTGGGCTCTCCAGTGTGGAATGGGCAGGGTTGGGCGGCCACTGAGACGGCGCTGCCGAGAGCCTCTCCTGCTCCTGCCTGTATGCTCCGTCTCAGAGCCTTTCTTGCGCCCTCTCCTGTCTTCTCTCTTTTCTCCCTCCTTCCTCCCTTTTTTCCCCTCCCTCCTTACATGTCTTCTGCCTGCTAAAAGACTCTTGAGACATTGCTTAGGCCAGCTAGTGACCCCTAGAGCTACAGGGCCCGTTGCCCCCTGCCTGGCCCAGTGCAGTCTGTGCTGCATCTTCTGAACGCTAGTCCTGCGTGCCCTGAGTCTCGGGGGGTGGAGCAGGTAAGTCATTGGGCTTAGAAAGGATTTCTCTAGCACAGTGAGTAATATGAGGATTTAGCAGTGGTGGTCTTCACTTGTCACTATTGCTCTACTTATCTGGGGTTACATTCTTGTTAGTCAAAAAAAAAAAGCACTATTAAAAATCTCAAAAAGCAGCTGGCTCCTGTGGGAAGATAAAGGTGTAAACTTATATGCATAATACTGGCAGAAGCTGGTATTCTGGGGTTATAAATACACAGGTGCTTCTAGAAATAAGGCTGTGTGTCAAACTTTAGACAGGCGGAGTGGAGTAGAAGACCACAGAGTTGTAGTCTGGGGGAGGGGAGCAGCACGAAATCTTCTTCTCCAGCTCAGAGTTGTCGTATGTAAACCTGCGCTTGCCTTTGTCGACGTGCCCGCAGCTGGAGCGGCAGAAGCTGGGCCTGGTGAGCTCGGAAAGCCCTGACTCCTTACTTTTACTGGTTACTCTCAAACTAAAGAAAGAAAAGAAAAAAATCAAATGTACAAAATTAGTTTCTTGAAAACGGACACTAAAATCCACTCTTTCTTAGTGGGTCATTTCTTCGTACTATCCTAGAGTTATTGGCTACTGAAACCCATCCGAATCCCTGGTCAGATTTTCTTCTAAAGCTGCACACTGCCTCCCAGGTACCAGATTGGTATCACTGGGCAGAAAAATGCATTCCAGTAGCTGGGGGTGGAATGTATGATTTCATCATGCAAATCCGTAATTCCAGGTGCAAAATAACTCCAGGACTTTGAGACAGCCCTCTCCTACTCTTGGGTCAAATAGCTTCTGTAGTAGGCTGAAAAATGCCCCCTGCACCCCCCCCCCCCCAAATCCATGTCAAATCCCTGGAATCTGTGAATATTGCCTTATATGGCAAAATATATAATTAAGCTAAGGATCTTGAGAGGAGGAGCTTATCCTAAATTTTCTGGGTAGGCCCTAAATACAGTCACATACGTCCTCATGTAAGAGGCAGAGGGAGATTCATGACTGTACACAGAGAGGAGAAGGCCACATGAAGATGGAGCAGAGAGATGCAGCCACAAGCCAAGGAATGCCTGAAGCCACCAAGAAGCTGGAGGAGGTTATAAATGGATTCTCTACCAGAACCTCTGGAGGGAATGTGTTCCTGCCCACACCTTGATTTTAAGACTTCTGGCCTCCATAACTGAGAATAAATTTCTTTTTAAGTCACCAAGTTTGTAGTAATTTGTTACTACAACAGTCTCAACAAACTAACAGAGCTTTACAAAGTACAGTTGTCTCCCTATCATGCTTGTGTTCTAGAAGAGAAAATTTTTTTTTTACATTATGGGATAGTATATCACTAGTAAGGCTCAAAGGTGGAGAAACTTGCTTCTGGGTTCTATATGTTACATCCAGCCTAAGACAGATATGTGATAAAAAAAAAATCTTCTTTATCCATATTTGTTTGAATTTTTGGTTTGATAGGAGCTGGGATGAGAGAGAGAACCTCATGAACCACATTAGTTTGGTCTAAACTAACTCATCCATGTTTTATATTTTTAGTCTCAAAATAGAGGATACAATTTATGGTTTTCTTTTCTTTAACAAAGATCTAGATAAAAGCAGACACCATTTTCTAAGTGTTCCAAAGTAGGAAGCAAAAGAGCATGTTATCCATCCTACTTTCTCCTTTTATCCATTTATTCCTCATCAGTGTCCTGTAATCTGCTATGACTCAACTCTGGTACCATCGTGTGCTCATGTTAAAAGGAAACAAACGTGCAGATGTTTGCATGGGAATGTCCCTGTCTTTCCAGTCAGTTCACTTCTGGTTGATGAATTGTGCTAACTGTATCATTTGGAGGCATCCATTGCCCTCCTTTGATTTAGATCAGGGTTCAACACACTACAGCCCATGGGCTGGCCACATTGTTGGTTTTTATAATGAGAGCTTTACGGAGATATAATTTACATACTATTTATTTAAATAATTCACCTATTTAAAGTGTTTAAGTCGGTGGTTTTTAGTATATACACAAATTGTGCTCACCTCACCACAATCAATTTCAGAACATTTTCATCACCCCCAAACCCACCGCCAGTCTCCTCCTCCCTGCACACACCTTGGCAGCCACTTCATCTACTTTGTCTCTCTAGATTTGCCTATTCTGGAAATCTCATATAAAAGGAATCATGAGGGGCTGGCCCGGTGGCGCACTGCTACAGTGCGCAGGTTGGGAGCGCGGCGGCGCTCCTGCCGAAGGTTCGGATCCCACATACAGACCGGTTCCCGCTCACTGGCTGAGCGAGGTGCGGGCGCAGCACCGAGGGTTGCGATCCCGTTGCCGGTCCCGGTCCGGTACGGGCGCGACACTGAGGGTTGCGATCCGTTGCCAGACACGAAAAAAGACAAAAAAAAAGGGAAAAAAAATAAAATAAAAGGAATCATGAATATATACTATTTTCTGACTGGTTTCTTTTACTTAGCATAATATTTTCAAGGTTCATTCATGTTATAGCATTTATCAGTAATTCATACTTTTTATTGACAAACGATATTCTACTTTATAGATATACCACATTTTATTTATCCATTCATCGGTTAATGGACATTCGGGTTGTTTCTACTTTTGGCTATTATGAATAACCTGCTATCAACATTCATGTACAGGTTTTTGTGTGGACAGAAGTTTTTACTTCTCTTGGGTATATACCTAGGAGTGGAATTGCTGGGATGTTGGGTAACTGTTGAACCTTTTGAGAAACTGCTAACGTGTTTTCCAAAGTGATTGCACCGTTCCACCTTTCCATCAGCGATGTATAAGCGTTCCAATTTCTCCACATCCTTGCCTGCATTGACATTTTTTATTCTACCCATCCTCTCTCATGGTGGTTTTGCTTTGCATTTCTCTGATGACTAATGATATTGAGCATCATTTCACATGCTCATTGGCCATGCCCACCTGTTTCTGTAAATAAAGTTTATTGGAACAAGCCATGTCTACTTGCTTATATATTGTCTATGGCTGCTTTTATACTACAATGGCAGAATCGACCAGTTGTTTACTATCTGGCCTTTTAAGAAAAGGTCTGCTGACCCCTAATTTAGATGAAAGAGGAGCAGGTTCAGCCTTTGAAATAGGGCAGGCATTAGAACCGGGAAAGGAAGGAACATCACATAGGCCCAGCCTCTCCCAGTCCAGTGCTATTCCCAGTAGAGACTAGCACAGAGAAGCTGAAGTGACACACAGGGCCAGTGAAGTGAAGCCAGAGCCTAAGTACTTCTGACAGTAGTGGCCACAGTACGGAGGGAGAAGCCAACTGACTGACCACGCTGAGGATTGGTAGAGAAAAGGGTGCTAGGACCAAACGGCAAGCAGAAAGTCCTTCATCTAGAAAGGCTGATTTCTCAGGGTGACATGTGTTAGGCCTGGAAAACAGTACTGTGACTCTTGCAAAAACCCTGCCGGCCCAGTAACAATAAGGGCCATCATTCTCTCCTGCCCCCGGAAGCCTGTCTCCATCTGCACCACTCACAATTAGGCCTGGAAAACAGTACTGTGACTCTTGCAGAAACCCTGCCGGCCCAGGAACAATAAGGGCCATCATTCTCTCCTGCCCCCGGAAGCCTGTCTCCATCTGCACCACTCACAGATGGGCGCACCAGGCTCCTTTCCACCAGGCACTGTGCTTCGCGTGTTTAGACTGCCTGTCTCTGTAGGAATTTTCTGCATGTTTTTCCCTCTTAAACTCCCACCTTCCTTCCCAGAGCTTTGTTCCAGGATGTCTGATTTTATGCCCCCTTTCTTTCACTCTGGGGTGGGGTGAGGAATGCTATTCTGCAATGCCTGAACACTACAGTTCAAGATCCACCATTAAACCATCTTTCTGCACACTCCTCCAATCAGCTGATCAGAGAAAAGACACCCAGGTCCCTTACTCAAGCTTCAGTGAGGCCTTGGGTTTACTCTCAGTCCAGGTGAAGCGCTTCAGCAAGGGGGAGGCCAGCAGGCTGCAACTGTCCACCTGGTAATGCTGGCAGGGAAAAAGAAGAAGAAAGGTTACATTCCTGTCTGGGGGATGACACCGGGGTGCACCTCTGTCACTCCAGGCTCTGCCCTCCCCCTCCACAATCCCTGCCTATAGACACAAAGCATTTTCTCCATATTGGCAACTAAGTCTTGATCAGTTGCAAGAAATGCCCATTTGCAATGACTCTGAGGCTCTTCTTCCTGAAGGTGAAGTACATAAATATAAACAAAAGGGAAAACTGCAGGAAACAGGTCAGCATTTTCCATAGTAAACTTTTATGCAAATTATTGCATAAATATATTAAAAACAATTTTGGCAGATGACGACTGGATACAGATATGCTGTTATTTGTTGACTATGATATGTAACAATTCTGAGGAATTATAAAAACATGTTTCAGTTTTTTTCATAAAGATTCTGTATAATTTTCAGGTCCCCCTTGGTCATAGTTTTCAGCAATTACATTTCCTCCTTGATTCATCTTTAGCTTTAGTGTTATGCAGACTTTTTGTTACTGTGTTAATACAGCATGTTCCACTAAGTATATTCCACACTTTGTTCTTGCCACCCAGGCTCTTACTGGGCTTTGTTCACATCCCTAATTATCAGTAAGCACTTAAGCAAAGTTGTCATAATTCCCCACCGTATTAGGATGGGGAAGATTAAGGTTGAGAGAAATCTGTGTTTTGCTCAGTATTGTTTCCTTGGCCACCCTATAATAACATCAAGGTCAAGGGTTCAGATCCTTGTACTGGCCAGTTGCCAAAAAACAAACAAGTATTGTTTCCTTGGACTTGAAACCAATGTACCAAGCAGCAAAACAAAATTTCCATCTACTTTACCTTTGTATTCTGCGGTTTACTTGTAATGGTTTTAAAATTTTAAATCATTTTTCCCCTTTATCTGGTGTGTCTGAGAAGGTTTTGATATTTTTTAAGGGTAACTGTGATTGTCTGAAGGCCACACTGATTGTGTGACCACCTTCACACTGTAGTTGGTCTTCCAGACCCTTTATGAGACATAGTCATCATCAGCGCCTCTCAAACTTTAATCCCTAGGGACCTTTAGGGATCTTGTGACAAGGCGAGGTCTGACTCAGTGGGTGTGGGTGGGTCCTGCATTTCCAGCCTGCTCCCAGTCATGGCGACGTGCTTGTCTGGAGACCACACTTTGAGCATCAGGGTCTGCTATACCAGACGTGCGCTCCTGCCCATCCCGCCCCTCCTCCCCTTATATAATCGCTCAATCCCACATCCCAGGGCTTTAAAGAGAACAGCTGCTTGAGGCCTCTTGTTTGCCAGGCTGTACTGGTTACCTCTCCCAGGGTGGCTGGGTAGGAACATGGCTGCTGAACCTGCACAACCCCGGAGGACAGGGCATAAGGCTTAGGGGGACTTCTTTCGGACTTGAAGCTGCTCTTAAGAGACAGCTCATTGTTACATCGCAAGGCTCAGCTGCTCACACAGTGAGAATTCTATTATCCTGAAAGCAAGGATGCAGCATTGATAACCAAGAAGCTTAGGAACACACTCTCAAGTTTTCTAAGGGACTAACTTTGTATCAGGCAAGGACTTGTACCCCAGAGTGAATTCTGGTTCATCTTCAAACCATGGAATTCTATGCTCAAATTAGCTCTGCATAGCTAAGTCTAGTTGTCAGTCCCTTTGCCGTTGTCATTTCAGCCAGCACTGATTATTGACCCCCACTGACTGAGGGCCATGAGACTGCTGGAGTTGGTGTTCAGATGGAGCCTGGCAAAGGGTCTGCTGGGGTGCACTGAGTAGCTTAACTTCATGACTTACATCAAGCATGGAGGTGGCATTTGGTGAAAGTTCTTCAAAGGTTTTGATTCTTTCCAAGCTGATGAATTTGAAGGCGTTTACATATCTAATGAAGAGGCAGAAAGAATAATCAAGATAAGAAAATATATCCAGCTTTGATTAGCGAAGAGACCGTGGGCACTGTATCCCAGCTAAGACGAACCAAAATATCAGGAGGAATTGTCTAAGTCCTGAGGCTCAGCTTTCCTGCCGTGTCCCTCTGGCAATCCTGATGGTAATGCCACTTTCTCCCACAGTTGTCAATTCACATTCCATAGTTTTGAGCAAAACCCCGGAGAGACTCACTCTGGTCTCTTGTGGAATCAGAAAATGCAGGGCCTAGAAGAGACCTGAGGCATCATCTGTTTTGAGCGCCCTGTGATAGATACAAAGGAGAGAAACGATGCCCAGGGAAGTGATTTCACTTTATTAACCACTTACACCGCCTACTTCCTAAAAGGATGTGAGGTCACAAATACAATGAACTGTTAAGGTTACACAGCTGACTTAATGGTATAATTGAGTACTAGGGCTAGTCTTGTACATTCTGTTCTGTGATTACATAGATTGCGAGAAATGGGTAGTATTTATATGACTTTGCTATAACTACTGACTTTTGTTGATGACCTATTAGGAAAGACCATCCTGTATGACAGGAATAAGACGTACTTCATAGGATTGTTCTGAGCCTAAAAGTAATTGGTAAAGTAATTGTGAAGAGCCTATCCCAGTGCCAGGTCACAGCATGTGTCTGTGTAACCATTAGCACCGAATGTGTTTAATACGTGTGTAACTATGAGTACCGAGTGCAGACCCCTGGCCAGTGGAGTCTCAATAAATACTTGTTCCTTTGCCCCTTCCTCAGTTTCCTTCACAGTAATGCAAGATACTATATTAGTTTATTAGGCAAGGGGCAAAAAGCCAGTTTTGTTTGTTTGCTTGTTTAGTTTTATCTAAGGTTTGATCAAAAAAGGTCAATGTAATGGGGAAACAACAGATGGGGGAAGGTTCTAAAATAAGATAAACTAAATAAACTCAAGAAAATGTAATGTCTCATGCTTTTTGTTTGTTTTTTCCCCCGCAACTGGCCAGTATAGGGATCAAACCCCGGACCTTGGCGTTACGATTAGCACCATGCTCTAACCGACTGAGATTATCCAGCCAGCCCACAATGTGTTATTCTTGATTGGATCCTGCTTTTAAAAAAAAGTGTAAAAGACACTTGGGGGAAATTATGGAAATTTGAATATTAATGATATTGAGAAATTTCTTTGGTGTGATAATTTTGGTGTGGTTACATAGGAGAATGTCTCTTACAAGACATATACCAAAGTATTTAGGGGTAAAGTGTTATAATGCCTTAAGCCCTCTTTAAAATGGTTTGGCAAAAAGAAAAATACACAGATACAAACATAAAGCATGTATAGACAAAACAGGGCAAAATGTTAACAACAGTTGAATTTAGGAAGTGGGAATATGGGTAATTATACAATTCTTTTTTTTTGGTATGTTTGAAAATTTATAGTAGAAAGGTGGGGAAAAGAAATCTTACCTGACATCATCAGAGCTTCCTGAATTAAACTTCGGAGCTGAAATACCTTCCTTGAAGAAGTCCTCAGAGAAGGCAGGAGTTGAGTATGTAAATCCACTGTTTCCTGTCAGTATGGCATTGAGTGGGATATAGTCTTTACCATCCTAAAATACCAAGATAAAGCTCTAATTGCACACATTTCTACTTCAGCCAATTTCTGTGAAGCATTATGTGAACTTCAACTATGTCATTTGTACAATCTTGGTTATATTTTGAGAAGATAGTTCTGTATACACACACACTTTTTTTTTAAACTGATCTCAGCTATTCTATTAATAGGTCTTAAAACAACAAACAAACACCCCCTTGACTTGCATTCAAATGCATATTTGGCCTTCTGATATTCCAGATAAATTTAGCTTTACCTGTTGCACATTTGCCTGAAGCAAATCGCCCAGTTTTTCCACAAGTTCTGCAAATCTTGGCCGTTCTTTCGGGTCTTTGTGCCAGCAGTCCAACATGATCTGATAGCTGGTGGGTAAAAGCACAGTAGAAATAGCTGGAGAGCACTAATAACTATAAGAATTTCCCTGTATGTTGCAAAGTGATGGGTGTCTTCATGCATATAAAGATCATGCATTTTTTAGTATTTGACACTGCTTCCTTTTTAGGACACATGAAAGACTGTTGGGGCTGGCAGTGGAAAACATATGCCTACCAAGGTAGACTAACAACCAACCCTCAGAGCTCATCAAGACCTAAGTTCTTTGGAGCACCTGTGGAGCAAGCAGAGCTACTTGGAAGGGGAGCACCATTGTTCACTGCAGTTTAATAGGAAGTGAACTCCTCCCCTCACTTCCAAAAGCAGAACGTCCTTAAAGTTAGAAAACTTAATCGAGCTACAAATGATCAATAAGCGAATAATTTGCGGAACTTTTTTCCACTCTCAGGCTGAAACAAATGTTGATTTGAGCTGGCTTCTTAAGAAGCATGTAGCATTTCCGCGTCCTCACAGACTGGTAAGAGAGGCACTGTGTACATGACCCACATCACTTCCAAAAGGGGAAGCCCACAAGAGTGGGAGCAGTTCCTTGGGCTCTGTGCAAGGTTCCTGTGTGTGGCTGATTATTTTCCCCCCAGCACTTCAAAGCTGCTCTTACAAACTGGCCTCCCACCACTCGAGGCAAAAAGTACAGGCTGGGCTTCTGGATATGAAAACACTTGTGTTAATATCACAGCGGCTAAATCTTATCCCGCGATTCCAATACCAGCAGGTTCCTCTGCGGCTCTTCTCTTATGTTTTGGACATAAAGGTACAGCGCTTAGCTCTTGCTCATGTCTGCACGGAGTAGAGGTCTGTACCTCCCCTCTCTCTGCAAAACGCATGCCAGAGGTGCGCGCGCACACACACACACACACACACACACACACACACACACTGGATTAAAGATTTATTCTCTTCGACGCACACACACACACACACACACACACACACACACACACACACACACTGGATTAAAGATTTATTCTCTTCGAACTTCAATTATTACGGCCCTCTGCTCTCTTCAAGGATGTTTATCATAAGTTATCTCTTCTCTCAGAAGATCGTCTGGACCAGAGCGGACTCTGATTGAGTCAGATCAAACTCTGAACGGTCTAGACTTTGGAACTAGGTCAGAAACAGGCCGTGAGCACTATGTGGGCAGGGACCTCACATCCATACCCCTCAACTGGCCCAGGGCCTGGCATATAAGCACTCAGTAAATATCTGCTGAAGGAAGTCAGACTGGTCTCTGGGATGAGACAGCTCTGCTCCTTCCATGAATTCTTCAGCCTTACTGCAGACATCATTTGTAGTGCTGGGAGCTGGGTGTTGCTGGGGGGAAAGCCTGAGAAGCTCCAGTACTCACCCTACCTCTGCCACTTCCTAGATGTGTGCCTTCAAGTTGCACCAACAGTTCCAGATATTTCTTAAGTATATCCCTATCTTGTTTCAAAGGATATGAGTTAATCGACAAAGATGGTAATAATACACAAAGGTTAAAAAAAATACTAGTAGGAAGGTAAAATAAAGAAAGTGGGTGAAGCTACAGGCAAAGTTAATATGTAAAATTTATATCATGATTCTGAATATTTTGACAGAGGCAGGCTCTAACATTCCAGGCAGCTGGTGAAAAGAGGGAATAATTATATCATGCACATAAGCCAGAAGTTTAAAAAACAAATGAACAATTGCTCAGAAGTAGTACAGCTATTCCTAGCACTGAAATCTGAAAGGAGGTTCCCACAGAACTCTCAGCAACACCATTACCAATCAGGCAATAATGACTTCATGCGGCTGTTTTGCACAAATGCTTTTCAATGTTGGCCAAAGCCTTAACAGAAAAAAATACCATTCAGTAATAACAATTTGAAGAGGCAAAACAGTGGGTTCCAGGTGTGTGTGTCCTAAGGTTCTGGTTTAACCCAAGGACAAAATTCTAGGTGCCCAGGGGAATGGAGGCACCATGTGGTGTATAGACCCCTTCTGTGGGCATTGGTCTTCAAAAGAAAGCTTTCCTAAAGTTGGGTGGCAGAATTCAGGGTCTATTTTCTGACAGGTGCCTGGCAAGTAGATTTCCTAAGTCTTTGATTAAGGGAAAGGGATACATAAAGATCATACAAAAATAGGAAAATCTGGGCCGGCCCGGTGGCGCACTGCGCTAGTGCGCCGCTTGGGAAGCGCGGCAGCGCTCCCGCCGAGGGTTCGGATCCCACATACAGACCGGTTCCTGCTCACTGGCTGAGCGAGGTGCGGGCGTGACGCCGAGGGTTGCGATCCCGTTGCCGGTCCCGGTCCGGTACGGGGGCGACACTGAGGGTTGCGATCCGTTGCCGGACACGGAAAAAGACAAAAAAAAAAAAAAGGAAAATCTGCAGTTCAGACGTGGTGATCTTTACATGCTCCTTGTCCAATGTCCAATCCTGTGGATAAGTCTCTTCTCAGAAGGCGATTCTGAGTTCCCTCTCACCCCTGTACTTCACATATGGTACCCATTATACCTGACTCCCGGGGGTGTGGTGGGAGTCAATGGGTTCCAGGAGCTGTGAGGGACCTTTGCACAGTGTGATGTGTGGGCCAATGTCAGGCACCACTGCGCTGGGACTCAATTTACAGAAACTGAGGACATTGGGAGTGAGGAAGGGGACTCTAACTCTCTAACTCTGAGCTGTTGTCCCTGCTCTCTGGGAGACACAGGACAGGTATCCACAGCACCCAAGGTCCCAACTGTCCCTGACCAGCAGCATCTTAGAGTGAGGGCTCTTGAGCACTTTTCCCTGAATGCTCCTGGATGCTCCCAGGACTGGCCATTTCAGGCACCCTGGACAAGCCTGCTAGTGCCCAAGATCAGAAGTAACATAAGACACACCATCTACACAATACTATAGGGACCTCATCATATGGTAAGTTTATACACTTTACTATTTATTGTGATAGGTGCAAAACAATATACTATAGAGACAGTCACTAGACAAAAGTCTGGGGTCCTCAGCCCAAGGTGCATTGGCTGTGGCAGAGGCTGGCCTGCTTCCGCCTTACCACACTCAAGCCTAGATGTCCCAGCCTCCTTTATCTCCAGCAATGAACAGGTTCTTGGAAGCAGATGAAAGGACATTGAATATATACCTAGATAATCTATAAAAGGCAGCCAAAGCAAGGAAGGCTTGAGCCAGGCAGACAGAAAGGGGCCCTGAGAGCAGGGGTAGGGACCACCCCGTCAAGCCAAGGCCTGGGCTTCTCTCCACCAGCATCGTCCTCTCACCACCAGCAGGAGCAGGCAGCTGTCTGGGAGATGCACCACCACAAGTAGGACCCTCCCCGGTTTCTCTGCTGAAACTAGCGAAAGGGACCACCTATACAACGACTTGCCGTTTTTTATGTTTGATTCTCAGTTTCTGATTTCTAGTTTCCACTCCTCTTGCCTAAGATTCAATGTGAATCATCTCTGCAAATACCAAAGGAAAAGGAAAAAAACCCAAAACATTCATTACTATTTCCTCATTGAAAGACATCTGATTAAACAGGCTCTGGGCAAGGAACCAATGATGCAGCATTGTACAACTTTACACCGCTAAGTAAGTAGGTCTAATAAAGTAAAGAGACATTATTTGCACCCAAGCCAGGGGTGAGGCGCCTGTGGGAAGATTTTCCTTTCCAAGCTATCCCCCAATTTCCCAAATGCACACCGCTTTAGGCCAAGTTCAGGTCACAGAATCCCATTTCTGAGAGCTGCACTCTGTCCTCACCCAGACTTTCCTACTGGAGGAACAAACAAGAAGGAAATTAATCCATCACCTTTTACATGTTTGAGAAAAGGGCTGAACATCTGGATTCTGGCCTTCTGAAGAAACCTTTCACAAAACTGCTTCTTACTTTTTAAAATTTCTACAATAAACTTCTCCCTCCCCAGTAGTAAGGAACCATACCTCTCCTCTCTACAGGTTGCTCAGGGCACAGGGGCGACCTGGGTGAGGTTTATGTAAAGACTTGAAGGCGTGATAAACTCCAAGGGAGCTTTTAGTCCAGAATTGATGTGACTTAGTACCTCTAGAGTTATTCTGCACCAGAACCTGGATAAGAATTGGAAATATACCGGGCCGGCCCGGTGGCGCACTGGAGAGTGCGCCGCTTGGGAGTGCGGCGGCGCTCCCGCCGAGGGTTCGGATCCCACATACAGACCGGTTCCCGCTCACTGGCTGAGCGCGGTGCGGGCGCAGCACCGAGGGTTGCGATCCCGTTGCCGGTCCCTGGTACGGGCGCAACACCAAGGGTTGCGATCCTGTTACCGGTCAGTAAAAAAAAAAAAAGACAAAAAAAGAATTGGAAATATACCGAGCAGGTATGTAGGATGGTGTTGTGGACTCTGGACTCAGACTGAATTTGCTAAACTTAGTAGCAATGTGGCCTTGGGCAAATCACTTAGGTGTTCTGTGCTTTGGTTTTCTCTGTAAAATGTAAAATGGAGATAGTAATAGCACCTACTTTATAGGGTTGTTATGAGCATTAGGTAAATTATGTCAAAGGTGCTTAAAACAGTATCTGGCACTTAGCACTAAATAACTAGTTAATAATATCGGATATTGCTATTTACTAATAACTTCAATTATTACTACTGTTAGTAGTGAGAACTTACTCTGAGATTATATGAAAGGTGGAAGGACTCATGCAATGCATTCAAAGCATGAGCGGGCATATCAGAGAACCATTTCTTCTGAGGATTGTGGGGTATGTTCCCAACTTCACAGCCCCTGTGGTCTAGGGAGATCAGTCCGGAGGACTGGGTTCTAAATCTGTCTCCTCTGCTGCTTAGCTGCAGAGGGCACAACGCTTCACCTCTCAGAGTCTTACTTTCAATTCCTGTCCAACTCAGATTATAATATCTGCCCTGCCTGCTCCTCAAGGTTGTTGGGAACTTCAAACGAGGCTGTGTGTGGGAAAACACTAGAAAACCATAAATAGCAAAGTGATCTCATTTTAAACCATGTCTCCTGGTGTTTGTCCCTCACCAAGTAAAAGGAATCAAGCAATTAAAAACTCTTAAGGCCTTCAACACCTTCCAGCCCAAATGTAGTCTGGGGATAATCTAGCTCCATCTCCAACTCTCAGAAAGAGACCTTACTTCAATCTCCCTGCACATTCCTGATGAGGACACCATGTAAGACTGACTGGGACAGGTTCCTTCCCTCTTCCCTGCACTCAGGTTGCTCCCCAGACCTGCCTTTGCAGCCTGAGTCCTCCCTGAGCCTCGTCCCAAGATGATGAAGGAAAGTGACAGTGACCTTGTCCTTGGTCAGGTCCACACTTCCTTCATTTCCTCTGACTCTTCCCCAAGAGCCTTCCTAGGGCTTCTGACAGGACCCATTGTGTGGGTGGACCGGGGAGGGCCGCCTGCCAGTTCAGGAAAGGTGGTGCCACCACAGGGAGGCCCAAGTCCTTGTCAGCAGCTCAATAAAACCACCAGTGTCATCAAATTCCTGCTCAGGTTTCAAAGTGTAAAACATCCCCAAAAGCTGAGGGAAAGTATCTGAGAGAGGCAGGCAAGTTCAGTGTGCACAATGGAGAAAGGCTTCACGTGGAGCCTGTCATCTTCCTAGTCACCAGAAGGCACTAGCCTGGTCCAGACAGCTCCAGACAGCTGCTGAGCCTACTCCTAAAAAATTCTAAATAAGTCGTATTGCCCATGTAGCCTTCTGGAGTATAACTACAACTTCAGTAAGGAAATTCTTTCCCTCTCCAGCCCCTCTTCCCCTGCAGAGCAAACCAACCCCTCATCGGTCTTCAGTGTGGATGGAAAACTGGTCAGTAGCACCTTCTAGCCTTTCATCCCTGTGGCTGCTTAGCTTATTTGGCTCCCATTTTATGAGTGAGGCCCAGGTCCTGCATCCAGTTCTTAGGTGGTCTATTAGTCTTGCCTGAATTCATACCTAGAACCTGAATTTCTAACTTCAGTTCCCAGCTAGAAGTCTTGAAAAGTCACGTTAGTGGTCAGGAAAGGAAATAGGTAGGGATGGATCAAAGACAATGTGCCTCACTTCTGGAAAACACTCCTGAACAGCTGGACCCAAGAGGGGATGAAGGGGGGGCATCCCTAAAAAAAGGGATACCCTTTGCATCTTCCAAGGCTGAGATTCTAAAAATCAACAGAACACTCCCTCTTAGAGATGCCCTGCTAGGAAGACAGCTGTCACATGGGGACTGGAGGAAGCCAAGGGCTCACATTTCAGGAGTGGCGCATTCAGGAGCCCTCATCCTCATGCCATCCTTCAGGCGACTGCAGAAGTCTTCATCCATTTGCACTCCTGGGTATGGAGACCCACCTGGAGGAGACAGTGTGGGAAAACGCAGGGTACATTATGGCTTGAGGGTAGAAAATATCATGAGAGGGCTATTCAGTGTTTCTTTCCTCCCTGGAAAGTGGTGTTTTAGTAATAAATTCCCAGTGATTAGAACAGATTTCAATGTACAGTGCAACCACAGAGTGGAGCAGCAAATCTTTTTGCTGGTGACACTCGCTTGGGTGGTGCTGGGTGTCTGATGCCCACAGCCCACTAGTTCCTATGGCTACTTCTCTGTTTGGTCAAGGAAAGGGGTGTCATCTGAAGGGTTCCCTTCCTTTACCCACATGGATCTCTAAAGAAATCCCATCATTAGAGACTAAATCCTTGGGTAATGAGCTTGTTTTTAAAAAGCCCATAGACTTGAGATAGGCTACTTATTGACCATTCATACCTCAGTGAGGATGATTTTGATCCACTACTAATTTATTTATTTATTTATTTTTGCAATGTAGTTGATTTTCGTGGCCCTTTACCAATTCCTCCCTTTCCCCCCCACTCCCCTCCCACACCCATAAACATCATATCTGTTCACTTATTTTAACAAGTTCAGGGAATTATTGTGATTATTGTGTCTTTTTTCCCCCATTTATGTTTGTATATTTATTGATTTATTTTTATTAGCTCCCACATATAAGTGAGAAGATGTGATATTTCTCTTTCTGTGCTTTGCTTATTTCACTTAACATAATTTTCTCTAAGTTCATCCATGTTGCTACGAATGGCAGTATTTCATTCTTTTTTTTACAGCAAAGTAGTATTCCATTGTGTAGATATACCACATTTTCCTTATCCATTTATTTGATGATGGGCATTTAGGCTGGTTCCAACTCTTGGCTATTGCAAATAGTGCTGCAATAAACATGGGAATACAGGTATCACTTCAACATGATGATTTCCATTCCTTTGGGTATATACCTATTGCTTTGCCTCACACAGGGAAGCCCATTTCTTCTGAGCAGTGAGACACACTGAAGGGGTTAATTTCCTGGAATCCTCAAGAGAGAGGCATTCCTCCTTGGGAAATTAACTCTGAACTGGGGTTTTGTCTCAGTATTTATTCACCAGGCCATAAAGTTACAGAAAAGGAACATAGGTAGAGTTATGGCTAAGTATAGTTTAACAATAGAAACTGGTAACATCAGTGAAATAACAAAGTAACATTCCATAATGCAATCTGCAAAAGATAAAGTTGATCCACCAACAAAAGCTTGTTCTTAGCAAATACTGTGTTTTCCTACAGTAGTTTCCTCAGTATTTTTACATAACAATAAAGCAACTTTCTTAACATATCAATCAGTAGGTTAACCTGCTCCAAGGACATCTGTTCTTGAGAGCCAGCAATTTTGCTGTGTTACAATTCTTTATCTTCAGCAGAGACTTTATTTTTATTTTTTTCCTTTTTGTCTTTTTTTGTGACTGGTAACGGGATTGCAACCCTCAGTGTTGCGCCCGTACTGCGACCGGCAACGGGATCGCAACCCTCGGTGTCGCGCCCGCACCGCGCTCAACCAGTGAGCGGACCGGTCTCTATATGGGATCTGAACCCTCGGCGGGAGCACAGCCATGCTCCCAAGCGCCGCACTCTACCGAGTGCGCCAACGGGCTGGCCCCTTCAGCAGAGACTTTAGCCTGGGGAAAGTTTCCTGTCTTTTGCAAGTTTAACATTTCTATATATAATTTAAAAAGTTAGGCTACGGCCGAGCCTGTGGCACACTCGGGAGAGTGAGGCGCTGGGAGCACAGCAGCGCTCCCGCTGTGGGTTTGGATCCTATATAGGGATGACCGGTGCGCTCACAGCGCTCACTGGCTGAGCGTGGTGCAGCCGGTCTCAAAAACAACAAAAAAAATAAAAAAATAAAAATAAAAATAAAAAGTTAGGCTAAACCTGAAACTGCAGGGCTTTGGAAACTAGGCCCTGTGAAATACATTTGCTTTATAAATGTTAGTATACTCCACATATAACCAGCCATTGGATAGCTGGGTCATGGCCAATCTATCTGTAATTGTTTGAGGAACCTCCATACAATTTCCCATAATGAATGCACCATTTTGCAGTCCCATTAACAGTGTAGGAGGGTTCCCTTTTCTCTGCATCCTTGCCAGCATTTACCATTCTCAGTCTTTTGGATATTAGCCAGCCTAACTGGAGTGAGATGGTATCTCAAAGTGATTTTGTTTGCATTTCTCAAATGCTGAGTGATGCTGAGTATTTTTTCATGTGTCTTTGGCCATTCACATATCTTCCTTCGAGAAATGCCTATTCAACTCCTTTGCCCATTTTCAAATTGGGTTACTTTTTTGTGTGTGTGTTAAGCTGTTTGAGTTCTTTGTATATTCTGGATATTAATCTTTTGTCAGATGCATATTTTGCAAATATCTTCTCCCACTCTGTTGATTGTCTTTTTACTCTATTGTTTCTTTCACTGTGCAGAAGCTTTTTAGTTTGATATGATCCCATTTGTTTATTTTTCCTGTGGTTTCCTGTGCTTTTGGGGTCATATTCATAAAATCTATGCTCAATCCTACTTCCTGAAGTGTTTCCTTTATGTTTTCTTTTAGGAGTTTTATTGTTTCAGGATGTATATTTAATGTTTTAATCCATTTTGAGTTGACTTTGGTATATGGAGTGAGGTATGGGTCTAGTTTCATTCTTCTACATATGGATGTCCAATTTTCCCAACACCATTTATTGAAGAGGCAGTCTCTTCACCCGTGTGTGTTCTTTGTGCCTTTGTCAAAGATCAGATGGTTGTAGGTGTATGGGTTGATTTCTGGGTTCTCTATTCTGTTCCATTGGTCTTTGTGTCTGTTTTTATTTACCATGCTGTTTTGGTTACTATAGCTTTGTAGTATAGTTTAAAGTCAGGTAGTGTTACCTCCAGCTTTTTTTTTTTTTGCTCAGGATTGCTTTGGCTATTCATAGCCTTTTATTATTCCATATGAATGTTAGAATTGTTTTTTCCACTTCTGTGAAGAATGTCATTGGTATTTTGATGGGGATTGCATTGTGATCTGTAGATAACTTTGAGTAGTATGGACACAGCCCTGAGGGACTAAAGTTGTGACAGGTCTGAGGGAAAGGGAACCTTGGGCTACAGGATGAGGCTGAATGGTATGTGGTGGGGGCTGCCAATGGTCAGGAGTCTGCAGACCTGAGGGTGCCAGAGGGGCCTAGATTTTGCCTTTTGCCAGTTTTACTGTCTAAGATTCCCCTGTAACCTTTGCTCTTAGAAGCATTCTTGGCTGGGGTAGGGGTGGGCAAGGTCTCCCAATTCACTGTCTTCCAGCCTTCAAACCTAGTCTATCTCAACATTTGTTTGTCTGCACTTTCCAGTGATTATTGCTGGTAGGAAGCAGCTGGGAGATATGTAGTGCCGGTAATGTGTCACTACGGGGCCACTGTGGCCACCAAGCTGCTTTCAAAGACTGGAAGCAACAGGTGTCTGTCATCAAAAGCAGGAGAATGATTTTTACACATTACAGGAAACAGGGATGTTACAGGGTGACGTTTATTTGCTGCAAAAGGCAAATTTTTGGCAAAGCCCAAACAACTCTTGGCTAGAACTTGAGTTTTGGAGGCCTCAGATCATCAGTGTGTGTCTGCAACCAGATGTGGGCTCTGTGTGTCTGTGTGTCTTCAACAAGGTTTCTAGTCACTCACAGTGGATGTTATTGCAAGCAGAGTAAGTATAACCAGGGTTTTTTATTGTTCATCCTGCATAAACCTGGCTCCAGGGCTGTATCATGTGCTAATATCAGAGGCATTTGAAAGACTTCCTGTTTCTAACACCTTGACATTGGTTCAGCTGCGCTTGTCAGTGCTTTTCCTAAGGAGAAATTTTGAGGAGGCAGGTGATTCAGGGAGGGAGTATGTAAGGGCATTAGAGATCGAGGTGTGTGAGGAATTAGGAGAAGGGGCAAAGGACAGAGAAAGATAAATCTGGCTTCATATTTTATACTCGAGGCCGAGCCTGTGGCGCACTCAGGAGAGTGCGGCTCTGGGAGCGCAGCAGCGCTCCCACCGCGGGTTCGGATCCTATATAGGGATGGCCGGTGCGATGCGCTCACTGGCTGAGCAAGGTGCGGCGGGTCACAAAAAGGACAAAAAAAAAAAATTTTATACTCGTCTGACCTTGTTCTTGATCATATAGACCATTTTTACAGTATGAGACACACATACACACACCATTACTCATCTGAGATTGTACATGGACCCATGCCTCAAAAATGGTTTTCGATTGTTTTAGGTGCTGATCCAAAGGTTCTGTCTATCTTGACAACACTCAGCAGAGGATGCAGAAATTTACTTCTGGGCTATTTGATCTCTTTCTTCCCCCAAATTTACCTAAGGAGAAGATTTCCCACAGCAACACTCCATAAGACCACACGTCACTCTTGGTGCTGTAGATTTTGTCAAAGATAGATTCAGGGGCCATCCATTTCAGAGGAAGTCGAGTCTGGAAGAGGACAAGGGGGCCTTGAGCAGAAGGACATGAAAACAAAGCACATTCAACCTAACTGCCTGTGGGTCGCCTCCCAGATAATACTTGACCCAAAAACCATTGCCTAGAGCAGCTATGGTTTCCTAATACCAGGAAAAGTCTTCCTGCATGCAGTGTTATGTAAAAGAGGGAGCTGTGCTATTCTGAGTCCTGTGAAGGCAGTGCGTGTTTAGTGAGCCTCTCTGATGTGTCCAGCATGGCCTAACTCTGCAGCTCTTGTAAGAAATCCTTCTCCCAAAGAAAGCCTGCGCTTCACAGGGACATTCAGGGCTTGGAAAAGAATGATCTGAATTAGAAGACATCTGAAAATTGGTGGTGATTTGTAGGAATTTTTCATTTTGAAAGGCATTCCTATGCAAAAAGACAGGACTTGAAAAGTCACTGAATGGGAAGAGTGGGCAAAAAAGCATTGGGATGGAGGAAGGTGATGGACATTAGAGAAGATACTGCTGTTTTTCAAGTGTGCAGACAAATCTTCCTTCTCTTCCAAGTATCAGAAGTCCCAGTGAGTTAGCCTTGCCACTTTAGATGGATAGGGGCTGTTGAGAAGTGTGGGACAATGGAGAGACGAAGAGGAAAACGGGAGGGGCTGAAAGAGACACAGATGGCTAGAAGAGAGGGACAGACCGACAGGTAGATGCCATCTTTGCAGACCAGGATTCCAAGGAAAGTTGGTTTTTTTCTCTTTTATGAAGAGACTGTGGAGCAGTGGTTCTCAAAGTATGATCCTGGGACCAGATGTGCCAGCATTACCCAGAAACTTGTTAGAAATTCAGATTCTCAGGTTCCACCCAAGATTTACTGAATCAAAAACTCTGGGGGTGGGGCCCAGCAACTGTAGTGTAACAAGCCTTCCGGGTGATTTGTACATTCACTGAAGCTGAGAACCACTACTGAAGAGTAATCATCAGAGCACTGACATAAGCTTAAGTCCTCAGGGTATAGGCTGGAGAAGGGAGGACACAGGAGGTCACCCACAAAAGTAAAAAATAGCACTGTGTTCAAAAACGAGTGGGAAGACAAGCCGTGCGAGCCAGCAGGGAGATGCGAAGTATGGAAGGCATGCATGGGAGGTAAACTATTTCCTCCCTAGGGAGATAATACTAATCGCCTCCCCCACCCTTTCCTAAGATACATACACCTGCTGAATCAATCATCCGGGTTTATTTGAGAGAAAATGTCCAAGCTGTTCTTTCTAGCAGTACAGGGAACTCCCACAGGAGTCAAGGGAGGGAATGATATGTTCTCACCAGGGCCCCACTAAACCCTACTCAGGTTGGCAAGTCTCAGGCAGCACTGCCCAAAGGACAGGTACCAAGTCAGGGATTAGAGAAGAATAGAACCAGGAGACAGTGGCCTTTCTGAGCCCCACGCAAGGACACTCTGGTACACAGCTCATCTGGACAGCTTGCCTTCATAGAAAGCACATGATGGTGTTCAGGGACTACTGCTGAGGAAGTGTAAATATTTACCAAGGGCTTCAGTCTGTGGTTTAAAAACGACAGGGTATAAATGAGTCAAATAAACATCAAACCAACTCACATCTCCTTTTCTCACATAATCAGGGTTCTTATAAATATCCCGGGCGAGGCCAAAATCACAAATCTTCACCACATTGTTCTCAGATAAAAGAATGTTCCGTGCAGCCAAGTCCCGATGAATGCACTATAATAAAACAGTTGCATAATCAACGCATTTCCTTAATCTAACCAACAAATTTCCCGTGCCTTCTCTGTCATTCTGAATTTGAGGATCCATTTCAAATGCTGTGAGGGAAGTGACTCTCAGTGCACATGGAATTATCATAAGCCTGAAGCGCTTCTTTACAAATAAAAGTCCCCAGAGGCCACAAAGTCAAGAAATGCTCTCAATCCACTGGACTACTGTTTTGCAGACAGCATCCTGGTCAACAAAGTTGGCAATCTGAGTTTTACCAGTGAGCAAAACTTCCCCACAGCCTTTCATCCTGAGCGGCTGAGATCAGATCTCTATCCAGCTGCCATCTGTGGGAGGATGTATTAAGAGAATGGATGTATAAGAGAAGCTCTCCTGTGAACACATATTCTAAGATTCTGGCCAACTTCGAAAATATGCCACAGGGCACAGTAGAGTGTGATTGCCAAGTGCATCCTGCTTGAAACCTGGTGAGGTTTTCCCTTAGAATTAAGTTATACCCTTTGGTATCCAAGGCTCATCATTCTCAAAATTCCTCATTCAGGGCAAATTAAGGCACTGTGGTGATGTCTGTTCTCCATTTAAGGACATAGGTATAAGCAAGTACTAGGAAAAATGGATTTACAGCAAAGGTATGTGTCCAGGCCTGGCAAAGAAGAAAAACAGAAGAGAGGCTGACCTTTCTNACTCATCTGAGATTGTACATGGACCCATGCCTCAAAAATGGTTTTCGATTGTTTTAGGTGCTGATCCAAAGGTTCTGTCTATCTTGACAACACTCAGCAGAGGATGCAGAAATTTACTTCTGGGCTATTTGATCTCTTTCTTCCCCCAAATTTACCTAAGGAGAAGATTTCCCACAGCAACACTCCATAAGACCACACGTCACTCTTGGTGCTGTAGATTTTGTCAAAGATAGATTCAGGGGCCATCCATTTCAGAGGAAGTCGAGTCTGGAAGAGGACAAGGGGGCCTTGAGCAGAAGGACATGAAAACAAAGCACATTCAACCTAACTGCCTGTGGGTCGCCTCCCAGATAATACTTGACCCAAAAACCATTGCCTAGAGCAGCTATGGTTTCCTAATACCAGGAAAAGTCTTCCTGCATGCAGTGTTATGTAAAAGAGGGAGCTGTGCTATTCTGAGTCCTGTGAAGGCAGTGCGTGTTTAGTGAGCCTCTCTGATGTGTCCAGCATGGCCTAACTCTGCAGCTCTTGTAAGAAATCCTTCTCCCAAAGAAAGCCTGCGCTTCACAGGGACATTCAGGGCTTGGAAAAGAATGATCTGAATTAGAAGACATCTGAAAATTGGTGGTGATTTGTAGGAATTTTTCATTTTGAAAGGCATTCCTATGCAAAAAGACAGGACTTGAAAAGTCACTGAATGGGAAGAGTGGGCAAAAAAGCATTGGGATGGAGGAAGGTGATGGACATTAGAGAAGATACTGCTGTTTTTCAAGTGTGCAGACAAATCTTCCTTCTCTTCCAAGTATCAGAAGTCCCAGTGAGTTAGCCTTGCCACTTTAGATGGATAGGGGCTGTTGAGAAGTGTGGGACAATGGAGAGACGAAGAGGAAAACGGGAGGGGCTGAAAGAGACACAGATGGCTAGAAGAGAGGGACAGACCGACAGGTAGATGCCATCTTTGCAGACCAGGATTCCAAGGAAAGTTGGTTTTTTTCTCTTTTATGAAGAGACTGTGGAGCAGTGGTTCTCAAAGTATGATCTTGGGACCAGATGTGCCAGCATTACCCAGAAACTTGTTAGAAATTCAGATTCTCAGGTTCCACCCAAGATTTACTGAATCAAAAACTCTGGGGGTGGGGCCCAGCAACTGTAGTGTAACAAGCCTTCCGGGTGATTTGTACATTCACTGAAGCTGAGAACCACTACTGAAGAGTAATCATCAGAGCACTGACATAAGCTTAAGTCCTCAGGGTATAGGCTGGAGAAGGGAGGACACAGGAGGTCACCCACAAAAGTAAAAAATAGCACTGTGTTCAAAAACGAGTGGGAAGACAAGCCGTGCGAGCCAGCAGGGAGATGCGAAGTATGGAAGGCATGCATGGGAGGTAAACTATTTCCTCCCTAGGGAGATAATACTAATCGCCTCCCCCACCCTTTCCTAAGATACATACACCTGCTGAATCAATCATCCGGGTTTATTTGAGAGAAAATGTCCAAGCTGTTCTTTCTAGCAGTACAGGGAACTCCCACAGGAGTCAAGGGAGGGAATGATATGTTCTCACCAGGGCCCCACTAAACCCTACTCAGGTTGGCAAGTCTCAGGCAGCACTGCCCAAAGGACAGGTACCAAGTCAGGGATTAGAGAAGAATAGAACCAGGAGACAGTGGCCTTTCTGAGCCCCACGCAAGGACACTCTGGTACACAGCTCATCTGGACAAACCCTACTCAGGTTGGCAAGTCTCAGGCAGCACTGCCCAAAGGACAGGTACCAAGTCAGGGGTTAGAGAAGAATAGAACCAGGAGACAGTGGCCTTTCTGAGCCCCACGCAAGGGCACTCTGGTACACAGCTCATCTGGACCGCTTGCCTTCATAGAAAGCACATGATGGTGTTCAGGGACTACTGCTGAGGAAGTGTAAATATTTACCAAGGGCTTCAGTCTGTGGTTTAAAAACGACAGGGTATAAATGAGTCAAATAAACATCAAACCAACTCACATCTCCTTTTCTCACATAATCAGGGTTCTTATAAATATCCCGGGCGAGGCCAAAATCACAAATCTTCACCACATTGTTCTCAGATAAAAGAATGTTCCGTGCAGCCAAGTCCCGATGAATGCACTATAATAAAACAGTTGCATAATCAACGCATTTCCTTAATCTAACCAACAAATTTCCCGTGCCTTCTCTGTCATTCTGAATTTGAGGATCCATTTCAAATGCTGTGAGGGAAGTGACTCTCAGTGCACATGGAATTATCATAAGCCTGAAGCGCTTCTTTACAAATAAAAGTCCCCAGAGGCCACAAAGTCAAGAAATGCTCTCAATCCACTGGACTACTGTTTTGCAGACAGCATCCTGGTCAACAAAGTTGGCAATCTGAGTTTTACCAGTGAGCAAAACTTCCCCACAGCCTTTCATCCTGAGCGGCTGAGATCAGATCTCTATCCAGCTGCCATCTGTGGGAGGATGTATTAAGAGAATGGATGTATAAGAGAAGCTCTCCTGTGAACACATATTCTAAGATTCTGGCCAACTTCGAAAATATGCCACAGGGCACAGTAGAGTGTGATTGCCAAGTGCATCCTGCTTGAAACCTGGTGAGGTTTTCCCTTAGAATTAAGTTATACCCTTTGGTATCCAAGGCTCATCATTCTCAAAATTCCTCATTCAGGGCAAATTAAGGCACTGTGGTGATGTCTGTTCTCCATTTAAGGACATAGGTATAAGCAAGTACTAGGAAAAATGGATTTACAGCAAAGGTATGTGTCCAGGCCTGGCAAAGAAGAAAAACAGAAGAGAGGCTGACCTTTCTGGAAGACAAAAACTCCATGCCTCTGGCCACTTGAAAACTGTAAGAAATCAGATCTTCCATAGTGATGGGCTGCTTGTAGAAATCATCAGAATCTGGAAAGCATTAGAACCATAACTGTTTGTGAAGGTTCCTGTTATTCCACGAAATCCCAGTTTATTGGAACAATGTTAACAAAACATAAAATAAACCAACAAGTAGATCAGAGTTCATTTTCAAGAACATTTGAGTTTCAACGTGAACATCAGATTTTTCCAGGCCTCCAGCCCATTTTACCCAAGCATGGGGGGAGGGGGATGATCATTTAAGACAAACAGGCCTGAGGGGAGACAATTATACAGTTCCCTGTCAAAATTAGTAACTCTGTAAATAATCTTAATTCAAATCTTATCTCCTCAGGATATTACCCTCAGAGTCTCCCACGGATGTTTATTAGGGTGATAAAAAAGACAAAAATTTCAGAGATGCACATTATGCTGTAAAAATATCTCAGACTGTAGGACAGGAAGGAATTAATACCTACCCTCCTCTTCCTCAACATCACTCAGACTTTTATCTTCCTGAAACCCGGAGCTCGCAAAGCTCTCACTGCTGGTGACGCTATCTAGTCTTGGTTTCTTGCCATGCTCCAGGTCTGGCTCCATTTTTTCTTTCTTAGGCTCCACATGTAATGCTGCATCCTTTGAACAGACCAAGAAGGACATGGATGAAAGCGTGCTCCAGCAACGGGGGAATCTGGCTGCACATGCGGGCAACTGCCTGAGTTGGCAGAGCATAGTTCCACACAATGGATAGTGAATTAGCGTCGAGGGTCTTATGGTGGCCAGGTATCTGGCCACCTCTGGGGTTGTAAAGTCTATCTTCCTCTTGACTGGGCTTCTAGAAAGCATCTCGGTTCAGATAAAAGAACATTAATAGCAGCTGGTATTTACTGAATGCTTATTCTGTGAGAGCCAGTATATTAAAAGCTTAGGTATGTTTTCTCATTTAATCTTTCCGACAATTTTATGAAGTAGTTCTTACTTACACACGGAGAAAGAGGTTCAGAGAAGTAATCCAAAGTCATACACAGCTAGTAAATGGCAAAGCTTGAACCCAGCTGTGGCATCCTAAGAGTGCCATTAACCACTTTTCCATACCACATGCCATCTTGTGAAAGGTGAAATGAATGTCAGAAAAGGACCCTGCTGTGCACTTGGGGCTTCACTTTGTAATCCTTACAAGAAGTTATAAGAGGAGGCTGTAGTTACCAAGTTCTCTGGTTTCCTTGGGGAAGGAGGGAACATGAACATTTTTCCCACTTCCATTCAAAACAAAGATACAGTTCGATTCTAACAAGGGTAGAAAGGCCTTTCAATCTGGACTGGGCATTCAAGCCCTGGTTTGTAATCCGGCTCCATTCGTCATGCGATCTTGGCCAAGTCACCTTACTTTCCAGGGTTTCATTTTCTGCATCTGAAAAGCACTATCGCCCCATTATTTTATGACTCATAGGAAAGGAGTTGTTGGTTCTGGGTGTTCATATGGAACCAGAAAAGATTTTTATTGTCTTTAGTAGTTCATCTAGTAACCATAACACTAGAAACTTAGCACGTCCAGTAGCTTCATGACTGAACCATGTACCTAGCCTCGATTCTTCTAGATGGCAATACTGAGACAGAGGCTCACTGTCCCTTGATCCACCTGCACGGTGTGGCAGTGCTAGGATTAGCCAGCATCCTCACCCTTCCTTGGCTAATCTAGAAATGTCACAAGGCAGGAGTGATCCCTCCACTAGAGGGCACAGTGGGAGCAAGCAGAGGACAGGAGGACTCTTCAGGAGAGACAGCCCTAACACATTCTGAAAGTGTAAAACGGATCGAGGTTCCTGCCCCCTGAAAAGAGACCCTCCCATGCTGCAGAGGGAGGCAGGCCTCAGGGTGAACACCCACTGCCGCTGCAGGCAACCCATCTGAGGGCAGGTAAAGAATATCACTATTTGTTATTGTGTCTCTGTGGCGGAGGTAGGTTTGATTCTGCTCAGTTGGGAATTGGAATTTTATTTTTCACAAGACCCGTCCCAGGGCAGAAGGCAGCAGGGAAAGTGCTGGCAATGAGGTGGGGAGAAAAGTACTCCAAGGGCTCAGTCAGGGCTCAGCCCCATGAAAACTCTCTCTGGACGGCCTTCTTCCTCAGGTCTCCCAGGAGTCACAGCCCAGGCCATGTCCCTAAGGACAAAAACTCAAGCTCCCTCACCCCTGGATCAATGGTATATTCAGCCTTCTTTATTGGTAAGCATCTCTGCTAAATAAAGGTTAATTTACCGAACTCTTGGGACTCTGGCAGAATACAGTCAATTTATTACAAATAATATGTAAGGATCCTGGTGAGTTTATTTGAAAAATGAATTATCCCATTTCAATTTAGCCTTTTTGTTTTGTTTTTCCCTCACCTTTTCTTTATCTTATTTTAGGTTTCAAATATGAAAGATAGCTGTGGGTTTTCCATGAAAACACTAAGCTCCACCAAGCTGCACAGGGAGGCAAATCATTAAATATAGCCAGAGAAGGAAGCAAACTCTTCAAAACAAAGGACGCACAAACCCAAACGTTCCATCCTGCCCAGGTCCCTAGGGCGTTCTGCTGGCTTGGCTCTTCCTTAAGACAGGCCAGCATTTCAGGACTGAAGGGAATTAGCACTTCTTTCAGCCCAGGGTACCACTTGTCAGTGTTTATTTTTCTTTTTTCACCTTATCCATTATGGTGCACAGAACAAGCACTGGAAGGGGAGTTAAGAGAGCTGGATTTTTTTCTCCCCCTGACTTTACCTCATGGCAGGTGTGTGTCTTTAAGCCAATCACTTGACTTCACTGGGCACATCTGTAATCTGAGAGTGTGAACTATTTGATCACAAAGATCCCTTTCAGCTTCAAGATTCTATATATGAGAGGGTCTGGCTTAAAACTGGGGAAAATATGTTCTTACATACTTATTGCCAGGTTGGCAGAACACCCGTGTTTTTGGTTAGATCAAAGTTTGGGGGATGAAAGAACAGGCCAGCTGTCCAGTGGTTCTTTGCACTTGTGTGACAGAGATGGGCAACATAATTAGATATCTGACACTTTATCCACCATATAGATCCGTGTATTAAGTTGGACTCAACCAATCTTTCTATGTTAGCGGGTCAATGATGATGATGATGGTAACGATTAACATTTATTGAGTGCTCAACTAAGATTTTGATTCTCCCAACAATCCCACCAGTTGGGTTCTATTATTAACTCCATGAAATAAATTAGGAAACTGAAACTTAGACTGAGTAACTTGCCCAAGGACCCAGATTTCATGAGAGGTAGAGACAGGATTTAAATCTAGGAAGTCTGATTCCACAGTCTGAGTGTGTAACCACTGTATTATACAGATTTGTCACTAATGTTGCTAATTACTGGTGAATAATGTTCAAACACTGTTCCCTGGACTTTTCCAGCCCTGAGATGGACACAGCAGTTTTAGTAAATTATTTCTTCTCCGTTCAATAATCTCATTTAAGCCTTGGTTGCTCTCAGGTCTTGGACCCAGGTTTTCCTTTTATCACACAGCTTTCTGGTTCAGCATGTGTGTAGGGATGACTAGGTGTGAGGGTGTGAGGAAGTGGGAGAAAGGGCAGTAGGAAGGGAAGAAAATGATTTCTATCACTGGTCTATCGTTCACTGTATAAGTCATTCAGTTGATGGTGTCCTTAATTCTTCTAATCTAATAAGTGGAGGCAATTATATTTGTTATCATCTTTCTTCAAAAAACAAGTGACTTGTTCGTGTGTGTGTTATATATGGAGGAAGATAAAGAGAAATATATTTAAAGATGACCAGTAAATTTAACTCCCCAATCATTGCTGCATACACTGGAATCAAATGATTCCTTGTGCTATACACAAAAGATTGTAACAGATTAGCATGGAATGAAACCACAAAAAAAGGAGAAAGAGCAGAGATTGAGTTTTAAGCCTAATCATCAATAGAACAATATAGGTTTCTCTTGCTTTATGCTGCTACTGCCTAAATGGAAACTCATTGCTCTCTTTTAAAAATGCTAATCTTTAAAATCCTTACCTTGTTAAGAAAGAATAAGTCACGTTTGCTCTTGAGGTAGTTGGACAGATTTCCATATTTGCAGTATTCAACAATCACCATTAGAGGCCCTGCAAGCAAAACAGCATGTGCTCAGCCACCCCAAACCAGTCGCCATTTGCCAGCCTTCAGCCTGCCTGATAAACCTCAAACAAACCTGTCTTTATTTCAGGGAGACCGAGGGATGCAACTTAGAGATGACAGACCCATGGATGCTGTGACTTTTACCCATTTAACCTGAGAAGGGGGTTAAAAAATACAAAAGAAATAGTAGAAAATGGAGGCTGGGTTGGTGACAGGAAACAGTAGTAGGAGAGAAATAACTTTGAGGAGGAGAGAGGCAAAAGCCAGGGCTCATAACTGGCTATCAGCCACCCTCCCTCTCTGTCTTTTAGCCAGACTCTGGCGAGTAGAGGGGCTTCTGGTCACTGTTACACCAGCCCCAGCACTGTTAATTAGCTCCTTCCTCCCTCCCAGGGCAGAGAACAGGCTACCTGGCCTGTCTCTCCCCAGCAGCACAATGCCTGGTGGTGTCTGCACATAGTTTGCCTGGGGCTTACGAGAGACTCTAGAGCAGGAGTCTTTTGTAAAGGACCAGACAGTAAATATTTTAGGCTTTGCAGACAAGTATTCAGTTCTGCCTTTGTAGCGTGAAAACAGCCATAAATAATACAACCAAATGAGTATGACTGTGCTCCAATAAAACTTTATAAACACAGAAATTTGAATTTCACATAATTTCACCTGTCACAAAACACTATTCTTTTGATCCTCCCGAACCCCATTTTAAAAAGTGACAGCACTCTGAGCTCATAGGCTGGCTGTCGTTTGCCAAACCCTGGTCTAAAAGAAGCAGAAGGACACACAAATAAACCGGGGGGGGGGGGGGGGGGGG
>NW_007728196.1:212136-243037 GCF_000696425.1 Galeopterus variegatus | reverse complement strand
GGGGGGGGGGGGGGGGGGGTGGGGGGAAGAAGACTGAACAACTACAACTCCTTGAAGTTGATACGACAAGCAAACAGAAAGGACATTGTTGGGTGGGAGGGGCGAGAGGGAGGAGGGAGGGGGGTTTCGGTGATGGGCCACAATAATCAACCACATTGTATAGCGACAAAATAAAATTAAGAAAGAAAAAATAAATAAATAAAAATAAAAAAATAAAAGAAGCAGAAGGGTTGGGAAATGAGTCCAGCTGCACTGAGCTCCATGCGGTGCCCTGCAGGGCTCCCGCGCCCTGCCCTGCCTTCCCACCACACGCCCCGGCTAGGCGTGAGGCCCACGGTGCAAGGACCACTTCCAGGTCAAAGCAGAAGTGATCCCCGTACTGTGACCCCGTGACCCCGGAGCTGCTGCCCCGGGGCTTGCCGGGAGCCGGCGGGCTGCGCTTCTGCCCTGCAGGGAGGGGCCGGGCGCCCCGCTGCTCTCCGAGGCTCACGGGCCGGCCCGGTGGGGTGGTTTTCCGTTACTTTGGGGGCTTCGCTGGCTTTTAAATGCATGTTAGAAATCCTGACAGCACCTCCTCTTCCGTCAGAGTTCCAGAGCGGAAGTCGCCCTAGAGTTTGCACGGCTCCCCACCGAGGGGGAGGAAGGGGCCGATCTCGGGGCCTGTCTGGGGCCCAGCAACCCTCCCGCTCGGAAGGTCCTTCCATCCTGCCGTCGGTTTCACGGAGCTCAGAGGTGGGTTGTCTCGTCATCCGTGGTGAAGTTTACGGGTGCGAAGTTGAGGCACACAGGGCGAGGTTGCCACGGCAGAGAACTTAAGAAAAGCTTATCAAGGGATAATGGAGAAGCAGGCAGGGCGGTGTCTAGGTCCCTAAGGCTCTGTTTCTGGCCTCCCCGGTCCTTAGCTCCTAGCTCGCCCGCTGCTGCTCCTAGCAGGCAGGTGTTCCCCAGCTACACTTCATCCTTACTCACTTCGTTGGGAGCTTGTGAAACACTTGGATGCACAGCTCCTTTGCACCTTTCTTTCTGGACCAAGCAACGGTCACACATCTACACCCAAGCACTAACTTTGCTATAAGAGAAGAAAGAAAGATCTGCGAGATCATGCTGGAGCCCTTAATCATAAGGCACGGCCCTGTCCCTGCCACTTGCCCCAGTCGGGGAGGCCTGTCCGCATGGAGGATCTGAAGAGAAGGGCCCTTCTGGTTGTCCCCCACACCACCTCCTCCTGGGATCCTAACAGTACTGATTCATTCATTCCTTGAGGTGAAGCCTCAAGGAATGTTCAACCTTCTACTCTTTTACCTTAACTCTGGTTACACTCCCTCAAAGTCATGGAGAGAAAAATGCCCTCCACTTGGCCTAGAGGCTGTGGAAGGAGATCTGAAAGGGAGTCCTGCTCAGAGTCTTTAACTTAACTGGACAGGGAAGGCATTTCTAGGATGGCAGCACCCTTCTATAAATGGACACACTGTTTCCTCTGGAGCTACTGAGAGGCCATTTTGCTGGAGGTGAGGAAGAACAGGGGTGGGGAGAAGGTGCTGTATGTCAGAGAACTCTTCTCTGAGTGTGTGCATGGGGAGATGGAGCAGGCCCTCCCCTTCTCCTTTACCTCCTTGCTTGGTGCAGGCTCCCAGCAGGTTAACCACGTTCAGATGGTGGCCAATGTGGGTCAAGATCTTGAGCTCAGTCATCAGAGCTTTGTACTCACTGGCTGTGGCCCCCTCTGTGTGAGAAGCAAGGAAGAGTCAGGGCGACAGGACAATGGGGTTCCTTCCGCCGGAGGCAGCATTCCTGCCCTCCTTGTTTGTCAGTGCTCAGCCGGTTGCTTCATTAACTTCCCCACATTCTGCAGAAAGGCCAAGTCTCCAGACTGTTTTCATTTCTCCCATCCTCCTGAGCCAACATCCTTTTGATTACAGTAAGGCCCAGCGCGGTGTGGGGTTAGTCACTGGACATTTCCTCTTGGTGGACTTAGTTCTGTTCAGCAATGCGCTGACTCAGAGCTGGGCACCCTGCTAAAGTGCCTTCAGAAGGCTTCTCTTATGTCAGAACCAGCTGCAGCAGGAACGGTTCAGGCAGGGGTGTGCCCGCCCCCTCCCCCCGTTTTTCTCACTCTCCTCCTTTGGGGAGTCACAAGAAGCAGCACAAGGAGCCTACAAGGGCAGAATGGCCACTTCTGTAAACATTTTTGCAATGTGTTATCTTCTCCCTATAACCTTTTCCTCCCTGGAGTTCACAGGGTTATCAATGGTTGTGAGGATCCATAGCATCTGACTTCAACTTCATTCTCAGAGATAAGCCATATCGGTCCAAGAAGTAGTGGAGTTTAAAGCCTCAATTGAGTTTGTACTGCCTGTTCTTATTGGTTAATTTCTAAGGCATTTACAAATTTCTAAATTATTTTTAGAAATATAAAAGTCATCTTGTAAAATATTCTAACAGTATGAGTTTGAGTGAAAAGATATGGAGTAAAAGGATCTAGAATAAAAAGTGAAAGCTGGGCCGGCCCGGTGGCGCACTGCTACAGTGCGCTGCTTGGGAAGCGCGGCGGCGCTCCCGCCGAGGGTTCGGATCCCACATACAGACCGGCCGCTCACTGGCTGAGCGAGGTGTGGGAGCAACACCGAGGGTTGCGATCCCGTAGCCGGTCCCGGTCCGGTACGGGCGCGACACTGAGGGTCGCGATCCGTTGCCGGTCACAAAAAAAGACAAAAAAAAAAAGTGAAAGCTGCTCCAACCCACTTACCTTCCTGGAAGGAGCCATTGTTAATAGTTTGGGATTCAGACCTTTTTCTATGATTTATAAATATATATACCCAATCAAAGGTTTTTTTTTTTTTGAGGGTTTACATAAGTGGGATCATATATATTACATGTGTATGTATTTTTAAAATGTTTTCCCCCTTTTTCAATGTGTCAGAGACTTTTTCTGTTCTTTTTAATTGATTAATTGTATTTCTTACATTTAGACTGTCCACAGTTTGTTTGTTTTTTTTCTTTTGCTATTACAAATAATGCTATAATAGACAGCATGTGTATAATCTTTGTGCACTCGTGCAAGTATTTCTGTAGGACAGAGCCCTGGAAGTGGGTCAAAGGTATGTGCATTTAACATTGTGGTAGGTACCAACATAGTCTTAAATAAGCGCAAATCATTTTTTAGTAATAACCACATAAACTTCTGAAGCCTCCCATTGGAGTTGGGGTTCGCTCACAATAGATGCTCAACAGTTTTTGGATAAATAAACAACATGAGTACTCTCCTTATTTCAGACATAGGTGTAAGGTCCAAAAAGGTTAAAGTTTTTGCTCAGGGACACTTTGAAAGAGTTTTTGACTCATGGCCTTTGTCTGACATTCTGCCATTTCTACTTTTCCTAGAAACAGATGGCCAATCAATTTAAGCAAGAAAGCTGAATGAAAATGGTTTTATAGGAATTTTATAGAGTGGGTAATTTGGCAATCTTTTTCAATCAGTGGTGATGGCTAAAAAAAAAAAAGATATGCATTTATAAAGATATTACATACACGATTTCCATATTATATAAAAAAGAGAATTTCTCTGGGTCTTTAAAGAAACATCTCAAGTCAAAATCTTCTCCTTTCAAACTCATCAGTCCCTGTAAGCATTTATGCCCCTTTGGCACAGAGGAACAAAACAGGCTCTGATGCTCAGACTGTTCCATTTATAGGCAGGGCCACAGGTGTTATCTTGGACCCACAACAGATAGCATGGACATCAGACTTGTGTCTCTTGGAGATGGTGTGCGGCAGTGAGCAGGGAAATGAGACTAGCTGAGGAAACAGATGCCTCCAGATTTGGTTTTGACTTATGTCTAGGTTGGATACTGGATTCTCTCCATAAAGCAGGCCAGGATCATTTACAGAATTTTGGAGCAACAGGCCAATTCCAGGAGGCCACATCTCTGCAGCCCCTCTTTTGTGACACTGTGGTATGGGGGAAAGAGCACTGTACTGAAAGCTGGAAGACTTGCAAACAAACGCTTACTTTTGCATTGTGCAGCTGTGTGGCCTCGCAGATTCTGTCAGAGAACTTTAAAGTTCTTAATCTTCCAGCCCTGACTCCATTATTTCAGAGGCCCATGGAAGGATATTTTCCATCTCAAAAGGCTATCCTCATCAACGAAAGAATGGTAAAAGTTGACCTGCCAGTTTTCTGAATGTAGCCTGGGAAGGAGTTTTGCATCTGCAAGGCTAACCCTTTCTGAGTCCTTTTTCCTCTGCAAGTTGGGGATAACAATATCTACCTCACAAGGCTGTTGAGAAAAAATTAGAAAAATGGCAGTTTTGTGTGGTTCAAGCTAATATATTGAGTATCTAATCTGGTGCTTTCTCACATAGAAGACACATTGATGTCTCTTCTCTTTAGAATCTGGGGTAGGGTGTCAGCATGCAGGTATTCTTACAGAAATGCCTGCCATCATCTGGGTAGTCCACCTGTAACCAAAGTCCTGACTTAAGGATGCAAAACGCCTTCCCAGGCTACTTTCAGAGTAGAACTGGCATGTTCTTTGTTGAGCTTTATCAGTCTTTCCTTGATGAGGACAGCCCTTTGAGATGGAAAATATCTTTACACAGGCCTTTGAAATAATGGAGTCAGTGCTGGAAGATTAGGAACTTTGAAGTCTCCCAAAGCAAATGGCTCTTTCTCCTGGAGCCTGTGCTGTGTACCTGCTTAGTTGGGTGCATAGCTTCCCAGGCCTCAAAATACTTTGGGAAGCTAATAACTGCCCTTTGAGTTTTCAGTCCTGTTTCTTTTTGGTTTTGGAACCTTAAAGTGAATTGAAGTAAATGAAAATTCCATCACAAATGAGGAAATGAGGTATTTTCTACACTTCGAAGAACACCTGAATCTTTGAAACATTTGGTTTACACAGTTTTCACTGATTTTCATTTTCAGTCTGTTTTACGGTGATGTTCATAAATCACTGTGTGATTTAGCTTTACCTCCCAGTGCTTCATAGAGTGGTAGTATCTTTCAACACTAGAAAGATAATTTTTTAAAAAAAATTTCTAAAGAGGAAATGGTTTATGGTTGTGGCTCAACAGTATAAAATAGTTTAGAGTTATGATCAACTAAGCTGTTGTAGCTTCATAGTTTCACTTTATCGTTAGGTCAAGCCCAAGCTAAGCCTTGGGGATTTATGATGTGCAGCTAAGTTTCCATTACAGAGTCATAGTGGAGCATGCCAAAATTTGAACTTGTGGTTGTAATAGGCTTAAGTCCCTGATAGTCTAGAGTCTGAGATGTAAGAGGAGAAAGACCTTTGAGGTGACAGAGATTGTTTTCCCATGGACCATGCTGGATTGTTCCTTTCAGAAGATTTATTCTGAGCTGTGCTGGCCTAACCTAAAACTCCTGGAGCAAAGGGGCTCCTAGCAGTAGAAGAAAGTTATGAGACCAGAGCAGAAATAGCTTGTGTCTCTTTCTAGGCAATATCCAACTTGCACCAACATTTAGGAAACACAAGAAGGTGACGGGTCAGTTGAAAGCCAAACTATAGCATACATACCTTTTAGCATTTTCACAGCCACAGTCCGGCATGTGGGTGATTTCTTAATGCCAAATGCAGATGCTTGAACCACTTTTCCAAAAGCCCCTCTTCCAAGTGATTTTCCTGCAATGAAAAGAAGACATTGGTTTGTTTGCCAAGCCAGCAGGGTGAGTTTAAGTCTTTTTCAGGAAGGAAATGCCTTTTCCTATGTGTGTATCTGAGGCATGTAGTTTGAATGGAATCTCCAATGAACTGACCCCAAAAAAGAGACAAAGTAAGGGACATGTTTTTGGGGTCTCATCCTTCCAACTCTTAACTCTGCTTCTGAGGCCCCCACATCCTTCAGAGCTAGGGTAGGTCCCTGGAAGGCATCCAGTGAAGGTAGATGGCCAGTTTCCTTTTCATAGGGTCCTCCTGGAGGAGAGGTACTACCAATTCCTGGATGGTCTCTTCCATTGTTTAATAACATTATTACCAAGAAGTCTTCCCCGTGTTTAACCTAAGCCCCTTTTCTTGCCACGTAAGGTCATTTCTTCTGATCTGTTTTCAGCACAAAGGGAGAAATAGAGAATAGTGGTTACTGCTATGGGTTATAATAATGCTCCATAACTTAATAATAATCGCTAAGTCATTTCTCAGACTTCCTTGGCAGTCAGAATATTCCCAGTCTTTTTACTACATCTTTATATGATGGTTACAAATCCTCATGGTTCACATGAGCCTGTCAACCACTGGTAGCAATTTGTTTCAACCACAGAGAGGTAGCTGCTAAATGCAGTAATAAAGCAAGATTTCTTTCATGGTACCCATTATGTTCTGCTATAATAACTGTTAACATGTTTCTTTCCCCACCTTCGCATGAGCCAACTTGATTCAGAGGGACATGGACTATGTCTGAATCTTCCCGGTATCTAGTGCCCACTGCCTGGTGTATAGAAAGTCCCCTGTATATTTGTGCAGAATGGAGAGTATCATTTGAGAATTTGTGGGATGCCCATAGCAAGTCTCATACAGTCATAGGCAACTAGAGGGACCCATGGGATGGAGACATTGAGATTGATGTCCATTGGGGAAGGCACTCCCTGGAATTCCTTACTACCTTTTATATATGGGGACCTCTTTTTGCACCATCAGAAAACAGCTAAATAGAACTTAGAGAAACAGTACCTCCAGCATGATATGCCAAAAGAAGAGTGAGCCCAAGAAATCATTCTTTTCTGGCTCTTCTGGGGGGAAAAAATAAACAACAACAAAATGCCACTAGTCAAAAGGAAATCCTGGCAATTAGAGTGTTAATTTAATACAACCCCTCCTTTCTCAACTAAATCCTCTTTTTCAGACTATCCTGATAACATCCCTTCAGTTAATTAACCTTCCTCGCTCTCTTCCTTCCAATCTCTTCCCTCACGGATATTTTTTTGAAGTTTCTTGTAAAGTTTGTAATGAAGCTTTCGTGCTTCCTCATCACATTATAGCCTTTACACTTTTATGCACAACTACTCAGTGACAAAAATATCTGTACCTTGCCTCTGCTTAATATCTTCTACTTCCCACCACCCCATGGGTAAGTTTCAGTTACCAGTGTAATCATTAGGGCCTCCTTGTGGCTGTCCCTCTGCATCTATCTCATAGGGATGCAATCTGCATTAGGAGGGGAGCACATTTTCCTCTGGTCATACATGCATCTGTGGTGACTACTAAATGTTGTCCTCCCAGAGCATGCAACATGGGCAGAGATACAGTCTCTGCTTCTTTCTTCATGTAAAATTGTCCAAGAAATAGGCCAGAATGGGGCCTCGAGTGAAAATAAAAAAGCCTCCAGTGAACCCTGAAAGTGCCACATGTGGAAACCTGGTATGGGAAGAGCACTGGCAGAAGCTGTCTTCAGCCTGGTAGAAACTGGTGCATTTTGGTTGGAGGTTTATTCCTTGCTTTATTTAGGGTGAAAGAACTATGTTTTTCTTCTTCAGTGCCTTCTACCATCTAATATGAAAAGTGTCCTGAATCTGAGAAAGATCAGACTAATCTCTCCTGATACTCCTAAGACACTTGCTTGTTTGGGGCAGGTGGAATCCTTTCGTTTTCCACAACTTCAGCCCATATGAATTACCTTCTGAGACATCACAACACACTTTGTTTTAATGAGAGTTTGGGGGCTTTTCTTCTATCAGTGAGAATAGACTGGTTCTCACTTGGCTTCCCTTCATCTTTTCACTTATTCTCTCGGAAGCTGACTGCCACCTCATAAAACAGAATGAAGCTATTATGGGCTCTTTAATCATCTGTCGCATTGAATCCTTCTGCAGACCCATGGTTACAGAGAGCACTGTTGCACTGGACTTGAACTCGCCTGATCCCTCTTTTCCCTTAAAATTCTCTGTGGTTTTGCCTGGAATGCCACTAACTTGCTTGGAAATGTGTAAGGTCACTGTCATAAAATACTGGAATCTCCTCCAAGAATGTCCTGGACTGGCCAGGGTTCATAGACACTCTGGGGACAGTATATGGCAGCATGGGCTGGGGCCCTCTCTGGCATTCAGGGCTGGTCTTACAAGAGACAGCACCAGCTCATGGCACCAGCCACTTGTCAAATTCCAGACTCCCTGTGTTGTTTCTGGTATGAGGTAACTCTAAATTGTTTTCCGATAGAAAGATGCAATATCAGACATTATCCTAACTTCTGTGATAAATTTATAGGAGATGAATTCTCTCCCAAGGTTAGTGAGGAATCATGAAAAAAAGGGGGAGAGAGATTTTTTTGATCCTGGATTGCAGGAATTTTGGTGGTAGCAACACCTCAATCCCAAGTTCCAATTGTATCCATCTATCAGATACTATAAATTCCTATTTCCCTCACTAGGGCTGCTAATAGTAACCAACAGAGTAAAGACAGCTGAAATCAGACACAACTTTGTGTGTTTCTCTACATTTATAACCCCAGAAAGTCTGCCGATCAAACCAGTTTCTTCTCTCCATTGGTCCAGACATACTGTTGGTTACTTTCACTTGCCAGGCATTATTTCACATTACTTTCTGTCATTTATTTGGCTTAAAAAAACAAATGAGTCTTGGGCTTCCTTGCTCCCATGTTAATTGGAAGAGCATTCCTTCAGGCCTTACAGCCACATACTGCATTGAAAGACAAAGTTAGTAGACTTGATACACTTTCTCTCACCCATCAAAGACACTCAAATGGACATCAGCCAAATCATAGCATGTGGCAACAATGGAAAGGAAAAGAACAAAAAGAAAGATCTCCAACAAAGGGCACCTCCTGTAATGGTGTTATGTCAACCCACAGAGCCCCAGAGGAATTCTAGAAGGATTAGCAATCTGACATGGGACAGAAAGCTCATGTGTCCTATACTGGATGAAGCATGTTTGATTGTGACTAATAACTCTGGAAAGCAACATGGCCTGAGAATGGCTCATGATTGTGGGAAAACTATCCCATGTTCCCTGCCAAGGTCACTGAGGGGCTGGACTAGCTGCCATATAATTTAGACTTGTAGAAGGAACTCATCCAGTGTGCCACCTGCCCTTAACTACTCTAAATTTAGTTGATTTCTTTTCTTCTTCTCTTTTTTTCCTGTCAGCAGCCATCGCTGGCTTTCTCTTGTCTCTAGCTTTTAACTGATTTCCCAGTTGCTTCCCCAGGCCAAAAAGAACATACTCCTGGAGCTGGTTTTTTCTCAGTGTAAGCAGAGTTATTTCAAGGCCCAAGAGAAAAGCAAGAAAAGGCATTTTTCCCTCTGCCCCCCTCATACCCCTCACTCCAATATATAATTTGCGTGGGGGGAGGGGGCAATGCTCTTGAGTTTGAAACAGCAGGCTCTTCACACTGAGAGTGATAAGCTCCAGGAACACTGGATCCACAGTCTGTTTTCCTAGTTCCAACTACTAATGACTCTGGCACACACAGGAGTGAGTGGAAAACTTTCAGAAGCCACAATCCAAACATTTTGGGTAGGAGTAATAATTGAGTCTCCAATTGTTTTGTAGCACCACAGGCTGGAGATTAATTTGTATTGTGACGTCTGAGCTGGAGGAACTGGGGGGGGCAGGTACGCTGAGGGAATACACATGCGCCTGCTGTTTATAGCATCTGCACTACCTAGAAAACAGGCTTTGCTATTCAAAAATGAAACTTAAATGACCCCCTTACACTTTCTTCTCTGTCTGGACATTCCCAACACCCTGGGAAATTCAAAATTTATATTTTGTGGATTTGCACAGAGGGTTTTTTTTTTATTGAAGTCACCAACTCTTTCACCAAATGTTTGATTTCATTTTTCCTTGCCGTCTTGAATTATGTTCTGGATCACAAATTTCTAACTCCTCCACAGTTTTCATGATTTAAGAGTGCCTGTACTTGTACGCCTCCTGTTGGAACTACTCTCTCCCCTTACCCTTCACTTGTCTACTTTTGCGTGTATCCAGATGGAACTTCTTGATGGAAGAAACTCAAACACCTTTGTGATCCCTAGGGCTTAGACCAGTGTCTGCTGCTCAGAGAAGGTGCCTACTAATAGCTGAAGGGACAAACAGGTACTCCCTTGTCACCTCGTACTGTTGTCTCAGCACTCCTTTAGAATGATTTACCTCTGTGTCCAGCTCTCTTGCTACTTTATCAGCAGCTGTAGGGTAGAATCCTGGGTCTAGTTTACTTTTGTGTGTAAAGGTTTTGAGTGCTCAGTATAGGTTTTGAGTCTGTTTAACAAATACATTACCCAGTTTAAGTCTCTCCCGGGCAAACTCCCACTTGCTGGCATCATAAGGGAGCCGCTCACACTGTTCATCCAGGGGAACTTCATCTGGGTCCATTATAATCGATAGGTAGTCAGTTTTTATTTCAGAAGAAGACTAAGAAATAAAGAGATCTCAAAGTCACAAAGACGGAAACAATTTTTTTTTTCCTTTTTGTCTTTTTTACTGTCCGGTAACGGGATCGCAACCCTCAGTGTTGTGCCCGTACCGGGGACCGGCAATGGAATCGCAACCCTCGGTGTTGCGCCCGCACTGCACTCAGCCAGTGAGCGGAAACCGGTCTCCACATGGGATCCGAACCCTCGGCGGGAGCACCGCCGCGCTCCCAAGTGGCGCACTCTCCAGTGCACCACCGGGCCGGCCCGGAAACAATTTTTTTAAAAAGAACCCAAACATCCAGTTTAAAACAATATTTTCTGCTACTTTGGGTCATTTGGTTGAAACTGTGTGGTCAGGTACAGAAAGTACCCCTCCACTTACATGTGCACACATCACATACATGTATGTACTCTCTGTTAAACAACTGCTTACTGTTCCCACAGTACCTTTCTATAGTACTAGTTCAAACATCATATCATGGATAAAATGCACTCAAATTCTTCAGTGACTTTATGTGTTGTGTTTATTCTTAAACAATTATATGATGATCTTTCTAAAAAATGCAAAGCATTTTTATAAAGTCATTCCAAACAGTGACTAAAAATAACTTTCCATGGTCATTCTGTGTATACATTATAGATGGGTCAACGGTAGAGTGCATTGTGGCTTTTCTATGCTTACAAGAAAGGCAAGAAGTGGCAAAGTAAACTCAAGATCCCTGGGGTAATTAATGAAAGGTACATTTCTTATGAAGTATTTAAACACTCAGAAGGACTAACCTCTTAGTTGCTTCAGCTACCTGAAGAGACTATAGGGTCTATTAGAGAGATTAGAGTAAGCTTTATCCTCAGTAAGAAATAGAAATTGATTATTTCAAAGGCCAAGAAGTAAATATGGTGTAAGACTTATACACAACCATATTTTGAGTTCATTTAGCTATTGGTAGAATGTCAAATGAGTAAGGCAGGCATCTGCCTCGAAGTGCTTGTTTTATCTTGGTAATGTAAATCAAGCCCAGAAAATACCCTTCATTTCAGATCATAGATAACCGGATTTACATTTAATGTGTTAGATTCATATCAATGGGTACATTTCCTGTTAATGGGCAAATTTCCAGAATTGATGAGTGCATTTCTGTGGGCAGACTCTTGGACAGGACAGAAAAGAAGCAAGCTTTCCATATAACTCTTGCCTAAAAGCTATGTAAACTTCATTTAAATGAGTTTTGGGGTGGTGCTTTTCCCTACACAGGATCAGAGTTGGAGTTGGGAAGACAACCTCTCTATACACACCATTTCACACCCACCCACATTCTTCAGCCCTTCTGACCCTGGTCTGGGCTGTCAGAGCTCACCTCATCCATCACTTGCAATCGCTTTCCTTCTCACAGAAATTATCACTAAAATGTGTGACAAATAGCTCAAGCCAGAAAGATTTGCCTGGCCTCCATAAGGAGAGGAAACAAAGATATGAAGCACATTTGTCACAAGCCGCATTTACCACTAGTGTTAGAGTATAAGGGACCAGACTGTCAGACACTCATATGAATCTGTAAGACTGTAGAAGAGTATACATTTCTTTTTTTTTTTTTTTCCTTTTTGTCTTTTTTCGTGTCCAGCAACGGATCGCACCCTCAGTGTCACGCCCGTACCAGACCGGGACCGGCAACAGGATCGCAACCCTCGGTGTCGCGCCCGCACCTCGCTCAGCCAGTGAGCGGGAACCGGTCTGTATGTGGGATCCGAACCCTCGGCAGGAGCGCCGCTCTGCGCTCCCAAGCGGCGCACTGTAGCAGTGCGCCACCGGGCCGGCCCCGAAGAGTATACATTTCTATACCAGGTTGCTTTCTGGGTGTTCATTAGAGAAGCTGCTGGAGTAGATTCTATTACTAAACTTTTCAATGTCCATATAGCCAAGGCCATGAGAAACAATCTCCAGTCCTCAAAGAGCATAGGACAGCTGAAATCTAGCAAGAGACATCTTGGGTTTGTGCAGGATGTGTGGGAGGTCAGCAGTAGTGTTGACAGAGGCAGGGAAATAGGCAACGGTAGACAGTCTCCCCATGTGGCACCTATGGAATTTTATGGTTTATCTCAATAAGGCAGATGAGAGGAACACCAAACATACCTTAAGTAAGGGCTTTGAGGGGAGTGTGATAGTAGAGTGTTAGCTGCCAAATATTTCTTCTTTCAATTGACATTAACACTGAGCAGCTACTAGGTGCTTGGCATGGAAGGTGAGTAGCCAAGTGCTTCAAAGCCCGGGCATTGAGGCTGACTGCCTGACTTGAATCATAGTTCAACTTCTTTTTTTTTTTTTTCCTTTTTGTCTTTTTTTACTGACCGGTAACGGGATCACAACCCTCGGTGTCGTGCCTGTACCGGGGACCGGCAACAGGATCGCAACCCTCGGTGTCGCGCCCGCACCGCGCTCAGCCAGTGAGCGGGAACCGGTCTCCACATGGGATCCGAACCCTCAGCGGGAGCACCGCCGCACTCCCAAGCGGCGCACTCTCCAGTGTGCCACCGGGCCGGCCCCATAGTTCAACTTCTGACCAGCCACATACACTCAGGCAAGTTGCTTAATCTCTCTAAGCCTAATTTCCTTATCTGTAAAATAGTGATAATAATGATACTTATCTCATAGGGCTGTTGTGAATGTAAAATGAAACAATTCATGTAAAGCTGTTAGAACAAGAGCTGGTAATATAATAAGTATTAATAAATTTTAGCTATAATTATAACACTGGCCTGGGCAAGGTGAGGCTAAAAAGATAAAATGCAGTTTTTATCAATGAGGAATGTGCACTGTGGTTAGAGAAACCACACAGAAATAGTTTTTGATGCCTTTTTCCTCTTTGCCCCACCACAACCAATCCCTTTTCAAATTTTATAGGCATTCTGGTTTTGAAATAATAATCTCTTGCTCTCATCCATTTGTATTTGCATCAAGATTTCACAGAATTGTAGAAATAGAAGGGACCTCTCCAATTTAGTCTCAACTTATCTTTCCAGTTTTATCTTCACTATGCTCCTATATGCCAAGTAACTAGATTACTTCTCCAGTCTGGGGAGTAGGAAAGGATAGGGTGGGCTGTGTTTTTCTGCTTCTTTCCTTCCAGCTACAGCCTTCAAAGTTTGTCTCAAGCATTGCTTTCTGTGAAGTTTTTTCTCCCCCTCTCCTCCTTTGAACTCCTATAGCCTTTGTACCTCCCTTACAGATTTGGCAAGTTTTGCTTTTGTTAGATGTATTTCCCCACATGATGTGTATCCCCTTTCAAAACTATTGTGTGACCTTTGTTTCCTTCTAAAGCAGTGGCCTTAATTGTCATGTCTCAAAACCAGTCACTCATATGGCAAAAGCCTGTTGTTACCATGTTTACCATAGAGGATATCTGCCAGCCGTGCTTCTCATATCAACACTTTATAGTACACTTTGTTGGTTATGAATATCAAGTCCAAGGTAAACAGCCTGGGTTCAAAACTAAGATCCAACTATAGTGACTTTGGACCAGTTACTTTCCCTCTCTCAGCCCGTTTCCTTCTCTGTAAAACAGGAAGACTACTATAACTACCTCTTTGTGGTTTTGGAAGGATTAACTGAGATTAACAGGATTAACTACATAAAGAGCTACCAAGTGCCTCTCTATTCACTCTTGCCCCCTCTGGTCCATTCCAACAGCAGCCAAGATAATCTTTTCAGACACATATCTGTGACATTTACCATCCCCCACCTTTTCTTAACATCCCTCCCCTGTCAAGCCTTCCCATTGCTTCTAGAATACAGACTAAATTCCTCACCATGGCCTACAAGGCCCTGCCTGGCCAGGCTTTGCAGCCTTGCCTTTCCTTTTCTTTCCTTGGCAGCCTCACCTCTTACCTTGTTCCACTGCAGCCCTATGGGCCTTCTGTCAGTCTCTCATTCTCACAGTGCTCCCCTCCCCAGCCTCAGCCTCATACGTGCTGCTTCCTCTGCCTACCACACTTTTCCCTTTCTTCTTTGCCTGACCACCCCTTTTACACATCGTTTAGTCAGTCAAGTCTCTCAGCTAAGTCAGAGTTGCAGTTTGACCTTTATCTGTGTAGTTGATTAGTTAGTCTCCTCCCTAGACTGCACACGCCGGCATTTGCCCTCTGCTGTCACCAGAGGGCCTTGCACAGGGTCTGGCACTCTACAGTGAGCAGGTGCGCAGTAAATATTTGAAGCATGAATAAATGAATGAACAAATGAATGTTAGCTCTTTCCCACTGAATTCTAAGAAGCAGGTTGCATTGCAGGCGTAGTTATAGAAACCTGATGTCCTGAATTCAAACCTGGACCTCATACCCTAAAGAACTTAATTTTATGGTAGGACTTAGAGTATGGAACAACAGTGCACTTGTTTGCATTTCCATAGTGCTGTGAGAGAGAAGTCAGAGGTGGGTCTTTATTTTGCCTTTCCTTTTTATTTCTTAGCAGAGAGTGATGTTAAAAAAATGAATACTTCATAGGTCCCATGCTAAATTTAAAGACTCTTACATATTTTTTATATCAAAAATATCCCTTGTGTTCCTGAGAAATATTCATCCACTCATTTGTTCTGGCTTTTCTTTTGAACACCCTGCTTTGTGGTTAAAGACATTTCAATGATTTATTTTTCACATTCACTAGGTCAGAGATAGGAATGAGATGAAAGAGAAAGAAGAATGTTTAGTAACTGCTCAAGACTTCAGATCAGGCACTTTAGAATATTATGTAAAAAGAAGCATAGGATTTCATCTGTATTCTTACCCTTTTCAGTTTTCGGATAAAGAGGGTTAATAGGAGCCAGAAGAGGGTTGCAGCCACACAGGTACATGTCAGAGTGATCAGCTCCAGATTAGATTTGTCTGAGGTTCCTGGAGAGAAAAAACCACCAAGATGGTGTTAAAAACAAACTCTAAAACTTAGGGACTTTGTGGTTTTATGAAAGAGGGCCAGTGCCCCTAAATGGTTCATCATAGTGAAAACAATCTGCTAGTGCAAAATTAGCCTCTGAGACAGATCCTCTCTAACCTTCTGAGTCAGGCAGGGTACACAATATTAGCGTAACGAACTCTCACATACATTAAAAGACTTTTCAGAAATTTTGCTGTTGAGTTTGCAAACTTTGTAATCCCAGAGATAGCTAATTAAAAATCAGAGAGAAATTAAAAATGAGAAAAAATTAAGGCAGGAACAAAAGCCCATTCAAGTACTAAATCTGGAATATGTTAAATCTCCCTAATGTGTTTTAGAGGAAATTCTAAAGAAAAAGAAAAAAAAAAGGTAGAAAAGGGTTCCTTTGGGACTCACAACATCCTTCAAAGTAGATTTTGTTCGGATCCCACATACAGACCGGTTCCCGCTCACTGGCTGAGCGAGGCGCGGGGGCAACACCAAGGGGTGCGATCCCGTTGCCGGTCCCGGTCCGGTGCGGGGGCGACACTGAGGGTTGCGGTCCGTTGCCAGACACAGAAAAAAGACCAAAAAAAAAAAAAAAAAAAGGGAGAAAAGGGTTCCTTTGGGACCCCAAACATCCTTCAAAGGAGATTTTTTTTTTTTTTTTTGGTCTTTTTTCTGTGTCTGGCAACGGACCGCAACCCTCAGTGTCGCCCCCGCACCGGACCGGGACCGGCAACGGGATCGCACCCCTTGGTGTTGCCCCCGCGCCTCGCTCAGCCAGTGAGCGGGAACCGGTCTGTATGTGGGATCCGAACCCTCGGGCGGGAGCGCCGCCGTGCTTCCCAAGCGGCGCACTATCCAGTGCGCCACCGGGCCGGCCCCCAAAGTAGATTTTAAAAATAAAAATAAAACTCAAGGACTGTCACAGTTGCCAGCTTGCTCCTTTTTGAAAAGCCAGGCCAAACCACCTACATCCCACTCCCTGAATCTAGGGCTCTGTTTCTAACCTCTGTGGCAGCCAGCTTGCAGGGCTGAGATGAGAGGAGGTAACTGCTGGAACTGGATACTTCCCAGTCATCTCATTTCTCAGAAACATAGATATCAAAATGTGAGCACTATTCCCCCAAGACCAAAAAGAAAAGATCCAGAGTATTCATGTGATGCCTTTAGAGAGGGAGCTCTTTGGAATTTGTAAAAGAATGCCCCATTGGAACAGAAGATTGGTTCCCTAAGTTTTGATTCCAGTGGACAATTTCCCAGGAATTCTAAAGTAATGCCCTTATCCTTTAACTTCATTAAAACGAGACAGAGGAGGTCTTATGTTTTTAAGGTAGGCAAAGAACAAGTGAGAGCCAAGCACTTACAACCACCCTATGAAGTAGATGGCAGTAATATCCCAGTTTCATAGATGAGCACTTCATCTTATGGGCTCTTTGTTTCAATTCAGCAAAGATATATTGAGGCCTACTACAGACAAGGTTAGAGGCTGGAGGAAATAACATGAGTAAGGGAGAGTTGCCACTCAAGGAGCCCATTCAAACCTGACCAAGAGACTTAAAGAAGAAGAAGAAAAAAAGGGTTTTTGGAAGAAGTAACATTTGAAATGGATTTTGATCTGCAGAGATGAAGACAGGGGAGGATATTACAGGCAGAGGGAATAGTACAAGTAGAGACCCAGACCTGGGAAATGACAGGGCAATGATGGCAGCGTGATGCGAGATATAGGACAGGACCAGACCATAGAGGATTCTGAGTATATGCATGATGGGTTTGCACTAAATGGTGCAGGTAGTTGGAACCAGTGAAGTTTCCCTGCCCTGAATCACAGCAAATACACAAGCTGGAAACCTGAGAATCACAACAACAGTAATACTCACTGGTACTTATTGAGGGCTTTCTATTCTAAGGACTTTCCTAAGGTCTGACATGTATTAATTCACCCAAGACTAACAACAGCCCTGTGAGCTCGATTATTTTCATTTTATGAATGAAGACATTGAGACATGGAGAGATTAAGCCTCTTGCCCAATGTCACAACCTGCAAGTAGTGGAGCTGTGGTTTTAATGCAGAATCTGACTCCACATGCTTATTGCTAATCTTCCAAGCGTATGCCACTTCTTCCTTCTCTCTTGTCCTTTCAGCCTTTAGAAGTGCATATTAATCACTTCCTATAGGTCATAGTCCCTGCCACAAATTATTTTTTAGTCTAGAGAGAAAACTGACATTTCCTTTCCATCTAGTCTCTCACAAAGTTCTGCACATTCTGCTTCCGTGGCTCATGAAATTGTCACCTCTTCTCTACCCCACTGTCACGGCCTAAAGTAAGGTCTCATCAGTTCCCACCTAGACCACTGCATTAGCCTCCTACCCAGCCTTGACTCACTCTAGTCTCTCCTCCACCTCTGCAGCCAGAGTGACCTTGCCAAATCACAAATTTAATCCTATTACTCCTCTGTCTAAATTCCATCGTTTTCTCCCTATCACGATTGGGATAAAAGTCCAAATCCTTAGTCCTTTATGCCCAACCTTTCCTGTCTCTTCAGCTTCATCTCTTACTGTCCTCCTTCTTGTTCCAGTCACATCAAAATACTTACAGTTTCTTAAATACACCAGCTATTCTGCACCTCCATTCTCTGGCTTTTGTTATATCTCTACCAAAATGTGAGCTTCCTGGGTACAGAGGCCACATCTTATTTATCCCACTTATCAGATTAGGTGAATGAATGTATAAATTATGTTTTGATTTACTTGTCTCCAAGAGTTTCATGAGGGTTTCAAAGAGTTCAGGGTCAAATCCCTGTTCCTGTGTATTATCCAACAAACATGGACCATCTCCTACATCTCAGATCTGTTCTAGGTGCTGGTATACAGTGGTAAGAGAAAGGGCATGGTTGGAGCTCACAGTCTGATATTCAGATCTGAGGTGATAACTGTGTTGAAAAGTCTGAGTGAAGAGGCCGGCCCGGTGGTGCACTGCTACAGTGCACCACTTGGGAGTGCGGTGGCGCTCCCGCCGAGGGTTCGGATCCCACATACAGACCGGTTCCCGCTCACTGGCTGAGCGAGGTGCGGGAGCAACACTGAGGGTTGCGATCCGTTGCCGGACACGGAAAAAGACAAAAAGGAAAAAAAAAAAAAGAAAATTCTGAGTGAAGCAGCAGAATGTAGCATTATGGTTCTCTTTTTCACTGCTACATCCCTAGTGTTTAGAAGAGTGAGTACCTGGCACATAGTAGAAATGGTGGATGAATGAATGAATTGATTTGGCTTTATTTGCTGCTGTGTCAGCTTGTGGTTAAACTTCCTTGAACCTCATGAGATTGATTGAGAACAACCTCCTTAAAGAAGTTCAAAGTACGATAGGCTTTTCTCTCAGTACACATCCTCACAATGGGAATACTGCAAGCTCAAACTCGTGAGCTGGGATAATTGATTTGGCTTTATTTGCTGCTGTGTCAGCTTGTGGTTAAACTTCCTTGAACCTCATGAGATTGATTGAGAACAACCTCCTTAAAGAAGTTCAAAGTACGATAGGCTTTTCTCTCAGTACACATCCTCACAATGGGAATACTGCAAGCTCACACACACACACACACACATCTTCCCCCACAGTGTGAGGTCTAATGCTGCCTTGCTCTGTACACACACACACACAACCTTGCTTCGGAGATGAATCTCGAGACATAATACTACTGTCTGCATAAAACTTCTGCAGTTGCTTCCCACATGGAAGAGGCCCCTCTGCTTGTGAGATGTTTCCCACTGCATTCCGTGGGGCAGGAAGCTGACCCACAAAGTCTAATTCCGTAGTCCTTACTCAAGCAAAATTCCTTTCAGTGGAACCAAATGTGTTTATGTGCAAACCCTAACACATTGAAGGAATTAACTCATTAAAAAAATCTTTAAGATGAACATTTATTAGGAAGGAAAGACCTATTTAATATTAATATTCTGTACTGCTTACTGAAAAACAAAATTAGAACTCGATAGTATATGATATAATATCTATATTCTATCCCATTTAATAGCTCAATCTCTATTTGAAATACAACTGTTAGGACAGTCTTATGCTGGATAGACTGATTAAGCAAGCCCTGAGGTGTTTTCTCAGTGGTCAAACATCCACACACTGGCCAGACTAGACCCAGCTTCAACTTGCTGGTGACAGCTGGTAAGCTCAGTGCATGAAATAGCCCAGCTGCACATGGCAGGGGGAAGGATGCCAGCAGAAATGTGAGTGGGATTTGACAATAAGTAGGAGGTAGCACTGGTTCTCAGGGATGTCACTCCCATATGATGTGTGTGAAATGCCAGCATCAATACAAGGTTATTTTTATTTGGGATACTGACAAGACAAGAATATGGCCAATTTGAAGAGTGTATGCTAATTATACTTTTATTACAGAATGCTGACCCTGTTGCATGGAGCGTTCCATGTCAATTACTCTCCCAGGCTTCATACCATCCCTCTTGGAATAGTAAGGGCAGGTGCCACACAAGGGATGGACTGCATTCTGAAGGGTGATGTGCCTTGTCTAGAGTCTCTGAAGCTGCACAGTGTCCTGAGTCTTTTTGATGGCAATGGCCGCTCTCTGTGCACACGACCTGGGCTACATGGTCTGGCAGCATCACCCTGACACATGGCACCGTGTGGCATCAGACTGCTTGAATTGACAGGTGGCAGAGCCAGTCAGTTCAGCTCATGCAGTATAGCCAGATAGAGTTTCCCAAGAGCTAAGGAAGCACCCCAAGCAAAAAGCTGGGGCACCTCCTGGCCCAGGGCCTGCTGGACTTTGAGTACGAGTTTCATCAAGAAAGGGCAAGAAGCCTTTATGGGATCTATGAGCAACTGTGCTGTAGACCAAGGACTCTGCCCCACTTTCCTCATCCTTAAAAAGTAGAGATGATACCAGCCCCTATTTCATAAGTGAAATGTGTAAGCCTAGTGTTGGCTATTATTTTGAAGGCTTTCTTTCTCTCTCTTCATTTGCCCTCCCTCCTGACTAACCCCTCCCCCACCCTTTCTTTTCTTTCTTTCTTTTCTTTTTTTCCTTATCACTTTTTTTTTTTCCCTTTTTGTCTTTTTTCATGTCTGGCAACGGATCGCAACCCTCAGTGTCGCGCCCGTACCGGACCGGGACCGGCAACGGGATCGCAACCCTCGGTGTCGCGCCCGCACCTCGCTTAGCCAGTGAGTGGGAACCGATCTGTATGTGGGATCCGAACCCTCGGCGGGAGCGCCTCCGCGCTCCCAAGCAGCGCACTGTAGCAGTGCGCCACCAGGCCAGCCCTCCTTATCACTTTTTGGACTTCAACTGTGGGATAATTTTTTTTTCATCCATGTACCCATTATTTTCTGCCGACAGTTGAGCTACCACCTTCCCTGAGAAATTTGCCTAGCATTGCATGCATTGCCTGGTGGTTTAGATGTTATTCTCTGGTTCTATTGTTATTTTAATTTAGGGTAACTATTTATGTGGGTTTATTGCCCACTAAACTACTAGGATCTCAAGAGAAGTATATATTTCTTGTTTATCTTGCGTCTCCAACACTGGCCCAGAGGAGGTCTCAATAAAGATTTATGTATGGATGAAAAGAAAATTAAATCAGATCGACTTAGACCTAAACCCTCCAGATTCCTGACCAATATGAGCTAATGAAACAGGGCCACCTCCTTCTGTCTAAAACCCAGTAACCAGTAATCCAATTAACCGTATTATGAGGTTTCTCTAAAGCCTATTGAAATATTAAAATTGGTCTGCAGAACTCTGTTACTGTTTATGAAACTTTTAGGAATCTATGTACACCAATTTGAAACTACTCTTAAGGATAGTGATGTATGGAAATACTGTATTCAGATTAAAGTTGAAGTACATTTTCAAGAGTCATTTTGAGTAAAGATATTTAAAATTGCTATTATGTGACATTAGTTCTGTAACACATTTATATAAAAAGTTAATTCCTAAAGTCAAACAGGAATTCTGTGGTTTGGAACACCATTTGGGTGACTCACTGCTTAAATCCAGGAAAAGTATAATACAGAAAGTTTTGTTGAAATGGAATTTGGTATATCATATTAACAAAAGGTAACGTTAGCTAATACTTACAAAGTTTTTATTATATGCCAGAGACTGTTTTAAATGTATTAATCCTTACAACAACCGTATAAGGATTGGTAAACCATTAACATCTTCACTTTTCACTGAAGCACCAGGAAGTTAAGTAACTTGCCAAAGGTTATTAACAAGCTGGTGAGCAGTGAGATGACTTCAGAGTGGGTCCTTAATCATCACATTCTGCTGCCTTAGAATTGACACACAATAGAGCAGAATGGTAAACATAGTTCTAATTCTCAGCTCTGCCAATTCCTAGCTGTGTAGGACAAATCATTTATTTAACCTTTCTGTGCATACATTCTCACTTTTAAATAACTGCACTTCCTCATAGGATTGCTGCAAAAATTAAGTAGGATAATGCATATTTGGTAAGATATAATTACATAGTCCCAGGTCTTCACAGAACCTAGCACCAAGTTCATTAAGCCTAACACCACTTCTATGATACCCTATGCAGTTTCATGCCAGCCTAGTTTCCACAGGAGGAATTAAGATGAATATTTTTTTTTACTTTGAATTATTTTGTCTCGAGAATTATCTACAAAGATCTCACATCACCCTAACTGAATTCCATTACCATTATTTGAATTCTGATCAAGGACAGATTTATGTCATGTAAAAAGGCATGTATATCCCCATCCCCCATCCCTCCTGTGTGGAACTGGTGAACAGCCAATTCATCTCTCCATTTTGAGCACTGTTCTCTCCTTGGGAAACCCTTCTAAATAGCCAACACCCAAGAGAGGAGTCACATCAGTCACCAACATATTCCATGTGAATTAGTTTATCACATCCTTCCTCAGTGCCAGGTTAGTCATGGGCGTAAATTTGGGGACAGGATTCAGGAAGAGGAGCTAAAATGGAGGGCAGTCAGGGATCAGAAGAGGGTCAAAAAGAACTAAAAACTGAAAGCTGGCTAAGGGTGATAAAAAGAAGTGGCTGGGGACCCAAGTTTTGAGCTTTTTCTATTCTTGACTCTTGTAATTTAATTATTAGAGAACATAGTGTATACTTCCTACTGTACATATGAGTCCTTTCTCAAATAATTGTAACGTGCAATTATTGTGGCACAAACTTTGCAAATCACACCTATAATGCCATGTTGAATATTTAGACTCCAGGACTCTGAGGCATTCTTTTTGAGCCTTCCCTGACTTTTGTATTCATCAGTCATCTTCAGAAAATGTTTAATATGGTAGTTGTTCTTCTTCAAGTTGTTTTCTCCTTTGTAATTATAAATGCTATTGAACTATAGTGAGGTCTAAATCTATTACAAGGATGTTCTTGTATATATTGTGGTTATTACTTGCAATAATAATTATGAAGTATTGCTTATCTTAAGTCCTTGGATGAAAATGTGCCACACTTTGACTGTAACAGGTCCTGTGAGTTCCATGGGTTATTGAGTGGCATGTTAATTTCAGGAATGATTTTGGTTACTAACAGTTTTGTTGTTGGTTCTGATATTGGAACTTCCCCTTTGAGAGCTCCATGTGTGTTCGTGCTCATGCTCTGTCCAAACCAAACAAGACCTGTGATTATTTAAAGAAGCTACTTTGACTCCCCAGTCCATTCATCCTTTTCAGATACAAAAATAACACATTGTTTTATCTATGAGTATAAGAATCCTTTTTCAAAGGAAATAAAAAAAGCAGACAGTTTCCTTCCTGGCTAATTCATGAGCCTCTTTAAACCTGTTAAACATAGCCACAGACACAACTCGTTTGCCTGGTTTCATTTCCTAAACTTGATTTGACAAGATAGGTCAGTGTGAAGAGTCCATATACATCTATAACAGGAAATCAAGTCTAAATCTAGGGACTGTTTCACAGCCACCAGGGTGATAAGAATAATGACTTAGGCTCTAGAGCAAGAATCTAATTTCAATTATGAAATTACTGAGCAGACTCTGCATTCAACTGTTCTGAATGGCATCCAAGGATCAAAGTTTTATTCAGCGAGCCCACAGTACTTCAGTTCAAGAAACACCATCTCACTCACACATGCAGGCTTTCCTAAGATCTATATAATATCATGCTAGGGCTTCTTCCAGCCATTGCTGACCTGTGTTCCCAGTACAGAAGAGTGGGAGCAGGTACATGGCGAGAAAAGGCAGCCATGGGGTAGGTTGAGGTGAGTTCACAGAGTCCAGTTTTCACCTCAGGTCTGCCATTACCTGACTGTATGATTTAGGTTAATCATTTCAGACCTCTCTGGAGGTTCATAATAGCTGTTCTATGTATTTTAAGAGGTTGTTGAGAGGATATGGGGGAAAATACCATCTGCTCTGAGAACTGGGGAGGCCTCTGCTTTCTGCTCTCCCTGGCCTGATGCAGCTACTCCCTGAGGGCTACATCTTGGAGTCCTTGCTAAGAGACAAATTAGCAACCATTTGAGGAAGAAGGTGTTAGAGATGCACACTCAATAGACAGTTTTCTCCATGTGTGAGCAGAAGAGTCAAAGAATATTTTAAAACAGGGTTTATTTGGGAGACAAACAGGACCATTAATAAAGGTATTCAGCGAATGCTACCCTCTCACTTTTTCTGCAAGTATAAGTTTGTGGTAGTTTCAGACTTTCAGGAGACTCTAAAATCACCTCCTTGTGAAAGCCTGAAGATAATGTCCTATTTTAAATGAGTCTGAATTCTGAGAGTTACAATCTTTAAGTAATGTAAGTTCCCAGGACAAGAGAACTGAAGTACATCGACTTCTTCCTAGTTCCTCACCCAGAAATACTTGCATATGCTGAAGTCTGCTGGTGAGCATTTGGAAATAGGCTACTGAACAAGTTCCATCTTTCCATGTAAAATCTCATTATGCTGTAGATATTTACATGTAAGAGGTGCCTATTTGATAGCTATGATGCTGTAAACTTAATGTTTTGGATGATTCTTCGTATTAGAGAATTGAAATTGAGGTCTAAACTATTTTTTAAATGGAAGCCACATGGCCATAGCCAGAGCAGGATTAGGCCTCTTTGTATTTTGCTGCTCAACAAGCTTTCTGAGGCCTGTAAAGAGGAAGCACTTGGAATATTTTTCTTAAAGTGGTCTGTTTATATGTTGCTTCTCTCTGATAATATTTTGCAGCCTACTTCATTTTAAAAACCAGCTTATGAAAACATTTGGAATAGAAGCATATAGTCTAACTACTGGGAATTGGAAAAGGAAAACAAATGAACAATGTCAAGTGTGTGGGTTCCCCCCACACACCCCTTTCTTCCTTCTCAGACTTATTTCTCACAGGTATGGACCACTCCGGCCATTCTCTGTGGGTCAATGTAATCACACTGTCAGCAGCTGGGTTTCCTTTCTTCCGGGAACTACTCCCCCTGTGGAGACTATGTTCAGATCGCAGGCTCTCAGGGACAGCCAGCCAGTGTTTTCACCTTCTTCCTTCCCAGACAGACAAGACAGTCCCTCCCAGGAGGGTGGGGAGAGGGGAGAAGGAGGTCAGGAAAGGAACAGACTGGAGCAGGCAGCAGGAGACTGGATGGTGGGAAGTTAAACAAACAGGGAAATAGATGTCTGAACAGTTTCTTGTTGCTTTCTTCAGTAGCTGTTTACCTTGCACAGTGAGGTATGCTGAACTTTCCACAGAGCCCTTCTGGTTGGTGGCTTTGCAGTGATAGATGCCTTCATCCTCTTCTGTGACTCTTTCAATAAACAGTGTGCTGCTTCCTGGTCCTAAAATAATTCCTGGGGAGTGAGAGATGTTTAGATTAGTGGGCCTGGATGACAAACAAAAACAGCTACTTCTGCAACACAACTTTCTTCCTATCACTGTGCATTCAGACAAGGAAATCTGAGCTCTGGTTAACCTGGGGCAGGGCTGCTTATTTGTTTTCTCAGTCCAGGCTTTCTGATAGTACCGTCAGTACCCAGCAGATCCCCAGCTCTGGAGATGCAGATTCACTCATGGCATAGGAAGAAAGGAGAGAGAGCTGCCATACCCAACTTTAAAGTTGCAGATATCAAGAAGGTAGCATATCTAATAGTAACAAGTACCATTTACTTAATGCCCACTACATGCTAGGCAGTATGCAGCACATCATTCATACCTTAACATTTACAACCACCCTGTAAGGTATTATTGTCTCCCTTTTGCGAATGAGGAAACTGAGATTCGTAAGATAAATAACTTGACCAAGAGCGTGCAGTTTGACCGAAAGCAAATTTATGGCATATTGATAGAGGGAAATCACGTTTCAGTTGTCATGTAGCCTGATGAGGCCATACAGCACAACGGTAAAGAGCTTGGGCTGTGTTTTAATCCACGCCTTAGCACTTCAAGTTTTGTCACTTTAGGCAAGTTACTTAACTTTGCTAAGTTTCGGTTTCTTCAGTGTTAAGATAAAAATGAAAGCAGTTCTTACTCTATTAATGAGAAAATGAATGGCAAGTGTATGGCATATAGTTTAAGTGTTCAGCAAAAATAAGCTTAAGTATTACTACAGAGCATGGTGTAATGGAAGGAGCACCATGAATTTTCAGACCTACTAGCTTCAACACCTAGTACTATCATCAAGTATTTATTGAGTATTCTGCTGTCAGTCTGTGTAAGATACTTTGCGGGTCAGACTAAGACATAGTATCTGCTGAAGAAGAAAAATTAATTTATACCAAACACACAGGTATAAATTCTCTCTCTCTGTATGTCACACTCACACACACACACATAAACCAACAAACAGAACATGTTTAATGAATGAGAATGAAGAAATGTAGCATAATATACCCAATTAAGTTCAAAGTCTGGCAGAGGGAGGGAGACAGTAAGGAAGGGCGTCCTCAGGGAAGGCTGCACAGAAGAGATGGCCCTTGAGCTGGGGTTTGAAGGATTATCAGAGGTAAGTGAGAAAGGAAGGTAAAAGAATGAAATGAGTGTGTTGAGTACATGTTCTGAAGTAGTGATAGAATGGGCCTGACCAGACTATAGGCTATATTTTCTTAGTTTAAACTGATTAGAAAAGATATACTCAATATAGAACATTTGAGAAATACCTAAAAACATTTTTAAAAATTATGGGCCGGCCCGGTGGTGCACTGGAGAGTGCACCGCTTGGGAGTGCGGTGGCGCTCCCGCCGAGGGTTCAGATCCCATGTGGAGACCGGTTCCCGTTCACTGGCTGAGCGCGGGGCGGGCGCAACACCGAGGGTTGCAATCCCGTTGCCGGTCCCCAAGGGCTGTGATCCCGTTACCGGTCAGTAAAAAAATACGAAAAGGAAAAAAAAAAAAAAAAATTAAAAAAAAACCAAAAAAACTGGGGCCGGCCCAGTGGCGCACTGCTACAGTGCGCCGCTTGGGAAGCGCGGCAGCGCTCCTGCCGAGGGTTCGGATCCCACATACAGACCGGCCGCTCACTGGCTGAGCAAGGAGCGGGGGCAACACCGAGGGTTGCGATCCCGTTGCCGGTCCCGGTCCGGTATGGGCACGACACTGAGGGTTGCGATCCATTGCCGGTCACGAAAAAAGACAAAAACAAAACAAAACAAAACAAAAAAACCCCAAACACCTGTAGTCTCATCTCCCAGATGTTCCTTTAGTCTCTTTTAAGTAAACTTTTTTTTTTTTAAACAGTGTTCATTCATATAACAAATCTTTTTGAACTCCTACTGTGTTCTAGACATTATACTAGATGCTGGTACTACCATAATAAGCAAGGCAAATAAAATCCTTGCCTACAAAGGGCTTATATTCTAGTTTTGGAGAATTGCAAATAAATAATGTAATTTCAAGTAGCAATAAAGTCTGTAAAGAAAATAAACCAAGTTAAGGGGATCATGAGTTAAGGAGGGTGAGGAGGCTATTTTAGATTGGGTGTTTAGGGAAGACTCTGTGAGGAGAATCTTTGAGCAGAGACATGAAAGATGGGAAGAAATAAGCCATTTGAAGATCTGGGGCCTTTTAAGTATAGGGAATAACAAATATAAAGTTTCTGGGGAAGGAATGAGCTTATTTAAGAAACAGCAAAAAGACCATTGTGGCTAGAACACTGTAAACAAGCAGAAGAGATGAGAGCTAGGTAGGGCCCAGATCATGTGTGACCCCATAGGCCATGGTGGGGATTTAGGGTTCTGCTCTAAGTGCAGTAGGAAGCCACTGGAGGGTTATAAGACTATATGAGAACAGGGGTGGAAACAGGGAGAGCAGGTGGTGGCAAGTGAAGTTGCTCAGGAAAAGATATGGTAGCTTGGACTGGAGTGACTATGTTGGAACTGGTAAGAATTGGTGGCTTTGGGGATTTTTCTGAAGGCAGAACCAATCGGCGTGCTTATGGGTTAGCCTGCAATATGTGAGAAGGGTAAAAGGTTGACTTCAATGTTCATGGTTTGAATAAGTGGGAGGACGGTGGTACCTTTCCTGAGGTGGAGAAGATCGTGGGAGCACATGTTTGAGGGAGAAAAATCAAGCATCCTGCTCTGTTTTGCACACAGTAAGTTTGAAGTGCCTATTGTACATCCACAGGGAGCGTTCATTGGGAGCTCACGGAGGAGGTCAGGACCAGAGAAACCACATGCAGTCAGCAGATAGAAGGCGTAGAAAGCCATGGGCATGGAAACAAACCTCATGGGCACTGAGTCCAGAGAGAAGAGCAGAAGTCCAAAGGCTGAGCCATGGGAACTCGGAGTAGGAGGAGGAAGCAGCCACAGAGTCAGAAGAGGAGTGGCCAAGGAGGTGGTAAGAAAACCAAGAGAGTATGGTTCCTAGCACCCGAGGAAGGAGTTTCACAAAGGAGAGAACAATCAGCTTTGTTCAGTGCTGCTGAGAGACTAAGATGAAGGGAGATAACTGACCACTGGGTTTGACAATGAGCCATTTCAGGAAGTGTGGGAGCAAAATCTGATTAATGTCACAGAAAGAGAGAACAGGAGGTAAACAAGTGGAGATGGTGAGGATGTTTCCTTTCAAGGAGGTAGCTGTCTGTAGAATAGCATGAGGTGGAGAAAGGAATTCTTTCTCTAAATGTGAAATTTTACAGCATGAGTCTGTGCTGATAGAAATAATCAGGGAGGGAGAAGTAGAAAGAGAGGGAAGCAGAAGGGAGAGAAACAGATGGTACAGGGGCCAGAAGGAATAATGCCAAAATCAGAGTTCCTGAAGAAGTGAGGGGGACCGAATCCAGTGGCCAAGTTGGCCTTGAGTAGGAGCAGAGGCGTTTTAATAGGAAGGATAACAGAGTATAAAGGGATGGGTAGATTAGACAATTTGGTGATACATTTTCTGAATAAATAGGAGGTGATTATCTATTTAAATTGAGGAAGAGGAGGGAATTTTGGAGGTTTGAAGAGAGAAAAAAAGGTGTTAGTGTTAGTTGAAGAGAGGGAAAAAAGGGAAGTAGTATTTTGGGAGAGAAGGAAAACAAAATTACTAGTGTACAGTTTTTTTCTAATGATCATACAACTTTAAATACCACCTCCCCCCCCAATACCACAACATAAATATTCTCCCATGTTCTTATATACTTTTAATATAATTGCCCATTATATATAAGTATCATAATTTAACTATTCACCTATTGATTGGCATTAGTTATATCTAATTGTTCATAACTATAAATAACAGTGCAATTAACATCTTTAGGCATAAAGATTTTTCTGTATTAGAGATTGATTTTTTAGGATAGATTCCCAGAAACAGAGTTTTTACATCAAAAGCTCTTGATTCATATAACCAAAATTACATTCCAAGTTCAGATTAAGGAGAGCTTTGGAATCTTGGTTTTGGAGTTTTGACTCAATGCAGAAGGAAAGAGAGAGTCACAAGGATTTCTGAGCAGGGAAACAACATACTGAAAGCAATGTTTAAGGAAGTTTATGTCTAGAAAGAGAATGCAAGGTGAAACGGAATGAGCAAAAGTGGCATCTGAATCCAGTTGTAATTCAGGCAAGGAATGATGAGGCCTCAAACCCAGATGGTGGGAAAGGAAGTAGAGAGGAAGAAATGGAAACAGACATTTTGTAGAAACAACCTACAGGAATTGGTACTTTATTGTATCCAGGAATAGAGAGAGATGAATCCAAGGTGATTCTAATATTTTAAGCCCAGATAACAGGAAGAAAGAGTTCTCCCCTATAACCTTGGCTAAGTCATTTCATCTCTTTGGGGCTGTTTCCCCATCTGTGAAATGAGAATAATACCTGCTCTGCCTATTTCATGGTATTGCTAGGATGGTCAATTGAGATAATTTAAGTATATGCTTTTGAAGCTTTGAAAAGTGTAAGCTACGGTATACGTGGCAATCACAGAAAATTCAAGTATGGCTGGATAGTGATTGGTCAGGGTCGATGAACATTTATAACAGCAGCTATCTTGCTACCTACAGTCATCTCTTTTGCAGCAGATCTGAACTTCAGTCAATTTTCTATGTCTCATATGCCAATTTAAGGCTAATACCATGAACAAATAAAAGTCAAATGACTTGGATTTCTCCCAAGGAAACATGTGCAATTAGGGAAGGTGAAAGTATAGTACCACAGATGCTGATGAGTGAATCTCATCTGGCACAGATTCCTCTTTCCATGTGTGGAGGAGAGGAAATGGGGTGAAAGGATGTCGTCAATTTTCTATGTCTCATATGCCAATTTAAGGCTAATACCATGAACAAATAAAAGTCAAAGGACTTGGATTTCTCCCAAGGAAACATGTGCAATTAGGGAAGGTGAAAGTATAGTACCACAGATGCTGATGAGTGAACCTCATCTGGCACAGATTCCTCTTTCCATGTGTGGAGGAGAGGAAATGGGGTGAAAGGATGTCCAAATTCAGTGGGCAAAGCTCTTCTTTCTGACTTGCTCTCACACTGCACTGCAACCAATGGCATGGAGACATTGAGGTGTCACCGTCAGACAGGCCACTCAGAACCCTCCCCAGGCCCTTTCTCATTCTCTACTCTTGCTACTTATTTCCCTTCTCACAAAAATGGGCAGGTTACTCTCTTTTTATTTTTTCCCATTCCTCAAAATCTTCTGTACATACTTAATTCATAGTTGTTTCCCCTAGTTTCTCTAATGCCTTAACTTGTTGATGCTCATCTGGTGTGACCCAATCTCTATAATAACAGGCTCTGTTCTGTTGATGAATGCACCTTTTAAAAAAGGTTCTATTTTTGGTTTAATTTTAGTTTTTCATTGTGATTACTTTCAAAAATTTAGAAAGTGCAGAAAAAGGGGCCGGCCCGGTGGTGCACTGCTACAGTGCGCTGTTTGGAAGTGCGGCGGCGCTCCCGCCAAGGGTTCGGATCCCACATACAGACCGGTTCCCGCTCACTGGCTGAGCGAGGTGCGGGTGCGACACTGAGGGTTGCGATCCCGTTGCCGGTCCCAGTCCCGGTCCAGTAGGGGCGCGACACTGAGGGTTGCGATCCGTTGCCAGACACGGAAAAAGACAAAAAAAAAAAGGAAAAAAAACAAACAAACATAATACTGGGTTGTTTTCACAGGAGACTGTAATGTACTCCAAGATGTCTAATGATGACATTCAGTGTAAGAACTTGAA